>NC_064761.1:23615642-23723142 GCF_011397635.1 Epinephelus fuscoguttatus
GAAGCCAGACATGATAAGCCTGTAAGTGACTCAGTTACCAATATGTTACACATTAACTCAAGTCAAGTTATACTCTCAGTGAGATGAACTTGTCCAAGAGCAGAGATAGGGAACTATTGCAAAAGCAATGCGTCTTACTCACATTGCAACTGTGGCGTACATCAGCATGAGAATACAAAAAACAAACAACTAACAAAATAAGTAAGTCCCATCCCATAAACTAAGCAACTGTGATTTCTAGATCATTTTTCTAGACTGTGATTTCTGTGTTCTAGATCAGGGGTGTCAAACATACAGCCCCGGGGCCAGAAGCAGCCAGCCAAAGGGTCCAATCCGGCCCACTGGATGACCTTGCACACCTAATAGTGATACACTTGTGAAGGCTAAGAGGAGCCAGGTTTGAGAAGCAAGTTAAACATTGAGTAGCTTTCTTCATGTAGAATGCACAGAGGCTTTTGCACCCTAACCAGAATACAGTTGATTTGTGTTTTTTTTTTTTTTAACAAAAAAAAAAAAAGGGAAACATTTTGAGGTGTCTGCTATTGCAATGATTTTACTTCTTCCACCTGCAAGCAAATTGGACTGTATGTGGCCCTTGAACTAAAATGAGTCTGACAACACTGAGTGTGTGTTGTCTGTTTGAAAGTGGACTTTTGTGGATGATGTGGCTGAAGGTGATGATCTGGCTGTTTCAGGGTCTCCACACATTCATTCATTTGTGATGGCCTGCCACAATAATAACATCTGCCGCCACATATTGATATTCTGTTTCTGGAGCTGGACCGTTCATTAGGAGCGCCAGTGGAATATATAAACTGTTCAGTTATTAATTGCACCACACTCCCAGAGCCAATGAGCATACTCTGGGCACAGACAGAGCAGCAGAACATCAGGCGCAGTGAAAATGAAGTTTAACCATTTATTGAGTTTGCTTTCACTTGGCTCCTCTCATCCATCAAACTGATCTATCAGTTCTGATTGAATCGACTAATCAATTATTCCCCCCGCCACTCAAACTCCACAAACTGCTGCTGAGGGAAAAATAAAACTTATGAAGAGTTTGACATGTGCTGCGTTCAATCCCCAGCTCCTCCAGCCCACATGCTGAAGTATCCTTGGGCAAGATACTGGACCCCAAATTGCTTACAATGGCTGTTTCATTAGTATGTAAGTGCGCATGAATGGTTCCTGAGTAGCAGGTGGCACCATGCATGGTAGCCTCAGCCACCAGTGTGTGACTGTGTGTGTGAATGAGTGAATGTGACATGTAGTCTAAAAGCACTTTGAGTGGTCGGACGACTAGATAAGCGCAATACAAGTGCGGTCCATTTACCATTTTAACTTTCACTCGCTGAGACTATGAACAAAACAGGATCTCCTCTTGCGTAAGATATATGCGCAAACAGTATGAAAATAGCAGCCTCCAGTGAAAATATTTTTTTCAAAAGGGCAACCCCTGGATGCTAAAGCATCATCAGGTCATCATCGACATAAGTTAAATCACCATGGATCAGTAGCACAATCACAATAGCACAACGTGAAAAACACAGCGTGCGTCCCCTGAACATGTTAATAGTGAGTTAACTGCATTGGGTCCCTTCAGATTTTAGTGTGTCAGAGACACAGGGCGCAAACCTAGCAACATCACTGGCAGGTAACTATAATAGTCTGTGAAGAACATCATAATTTAGCTCAAGCTCAATATGAGCCCAAAGAGGCTGCAACTACTGGTTTCTAGCTGGTTGGTTTGCTCCTACCTTAAAAGCCAGGGACACGATGCCCCAGGCGGTCCTCCTCCCCGTAGTTAGCTTGCTCTCTCACCACACCAACCTGGAACCCTAGGGGGGAAAACAAAACACAACAAAAAACACCAAGCACATTAGAAGAACACTGCTTTTCCTAACACAAAGTCTTTCCATTAATTCGACTATGATGAAGTGGGACACATTCACAAACAGTAACATATTATCCAAAGGGAAAACAATAACGGTTAATGTGTATATAGCTGCAGCAAAAGAATTACCAGGTTATGTAAAAGCACATGCGAAGGTGTTCACTGAGTTTTAGCGCATATACTCATGTATGAACTTAGCAAGTTCTGGCCAGGACCCTCTTTGTAAGTGTAGATCACTTTGGTTGCCCCAACTGGGAACAACTTTTGGAATATTTAAAAAGCTGAAAAAATGGGTACAGGGGGAACAGGGGAGTACAAATACAGTATAGTAATGCAAGTTTTAGGACAGAATATCATGGACTAGACCACATTTGAGGGTAAGTGGAATGTTTTCTCATCATCTGAAATTCAAAATACATCTTTCTGTTCCCACCAGCTCCTGCAGACTTCCGCTCTTGCTATGATAAAGAAAAGTGGATACTGGGTTGGAGGCAAGGCCCTGCTCATTCCTATGAAAGCTGCTCAGTGGCACAAGAAGCCAAAAATGTTTGACTTCCCAGGTATAAAATACCTGCATCCTCTGCATCGTGAGGCCCATAAAGCGGTTGCACACACACTTTTCTTGCCGAGCAGCTAACTTCTGGTTAAGAGCTCCCCTAACTGGAATGGGGATAAAATGATTTAATTCTGATGCTCGTCAAGACTTTTGAAATGTTATTGGACTGAACAGATCTAATCCCAATAGTGATATAAGTCATTTCGCAGAGGTTATAAAGCTTAAAAAAATGTATTCACTGATTTATCTTCACAATGTAAAACTATGGGAAAGTCTTTTTGGGCACCATGGCATCACATGATGGCCCCTCAGGATGTAATTCCACGGTTTGACCACTGTGTCAAATCGACTTAAAAGCCTGGCACTGTTCCTGGGGGCTCGGCTCCGAACCTGTTAATTTTATGCTTCATTCCGGTAATTATTTACCACGGTGACTAAAGAACCTGGTTACTGTAGGTGTCAACATGATAAGCAATGTCTTGGGCAAATGATCATATCCTCATGCTGAAATTGGCTGCAGTGTATGGAAGAACTGTCAGGTGATTCCTCCTGACTCCCATCCATTCACGGGGCTTGGTGTTCCTATCCTGTCCCAGTGCCATAATATCATAAATCTAACGATGACAGGAGAAACCTCTGTTTTTATTGGAATATAGAGGACCCTTACAGGGCCTCTAAGAGTCAGCATGACTACAGTGATATTTATAGATTGCTCAAGCCCTGCCTAAAGCCACATTGTTGTCTCTCATTTGATTAGTCTGCTATTGTATTAATAAGCAACGCTGGCTTGGGAAAAAAAACACACGAGGCAGCTGTTGATCTTTTTTCAGACTACAAGATTAAACATGACAATCAACAGTGTTCCTGGAAAGAAACTGTAAGATCCACTGAGTGTATCAAACCACGACTGAGCTATAACACAAACAGCTATTTGAGTCTAAAAACAGATCTGGTTCTCTGATTGACAACAGATTTCACACAGGTCAATGGCGCATGATCAATGAGGTGATTATCTACAGACACAATTAATAATGAATTTATTTGTCTGTACTGTGAGTTCTCTGTCTCTCCAATTCATTAACTACTTTCAATCTGTTAGCAAAAGACAAATGTTTGTACGACTGCTGGATTAGGGCTACAACATTTTTGTCAATGTTTAATCTCATTGTGTTCTCGATCAACTACTCATTTAATCTATAAAAGGGTTAACATCAGGCTATTGGTAATTAAGATGACATTAACCGATGGCAGTGGCTGATGTTTTTCACATGTGTCACATCAATTTTGCTCAGGCTATACCCTGTACCCTGCCTCTCACCCGATGTCAGCTGGGATAGGCTCCAGACACCCCGCGACCCTCAAGAGTATGAAGCGGTTAGAAGATGAATGAATGAATGAATGAATGAAAGATAGTTTGATGAGGAATAAATGGCTTTAAAACAATTCAGTTATACTTTAAAATGAAGATTTCTTTGTTTCCCTGGCACAAAAAGGGGCATAAATTACAACGCAGAACCAAAATAAACAACAACAACAACAACAAAAACATTGGTGTCAGCTATCGACCCAGAATCTAACAATCAGTGCATCCCTAGTTTACTATATTACGTATACAACAAAGAAAAGCAGCAAATGCCTGCACTGCCCAGAAAATATTTGGCAATTTTGCTTTAAAAATAACAAACGCTTAATATACTGTGAGTAAGCTACCGATTACTGACCCAAAATGTCACATTATGTTTTAAGCCATATGTCAACAGCAACATAAGCCTACAGTCACGCTTCAAGTCAGGTATGAGGATGAACAAAGTGTCTCAGTGTCATTATTTGCTAAATATAATCTGTTCTGGGCTTTTTGCCGCAGGTCACACACTTAGCACATATTTTACAAGATCCTGAACTTGAGCAACTTTAAAGTATACAAACACATAACTGGAGGATACCTAGATATATTCTCCTTTCCCTTTCTGTCCTGTTCTTCAACACACAGACAGAAAGGAAAAAGTGAACAATGAGCCATGACCTAATGACAGAAGTCTATAATTCATGGAAGCATTTAGAGGAAAAAGTGTTTTGTTGCCATCATGCTTTGCACTCAATGCGCTTTCTTTATCACTTCCTCTCCTACTCACGGGGTATTATAGTCAAGCTTTGTTCCCTGTCATGGACCAATCAAGCTGTTTATCACAGTGACCACTGGCCTAACTAAAAATCTATGACTATCTGCCCTTCCTCTGCTGTCTGAAAAAGTAAAAGCTCTTCCTCAGCCGGTTTTAAGAGCGCACCACCACTGATAACATTATTAATCACACAGCTCCCTGTTAACAACTTGCCAAAGGACAAATAATGCGTACATATAGCATTTCATTTTACATTCATGCATATGAAGCGGATGCAGCACAGCGAAAAGCACACAGTCACTTCCAGTTTAGTAAGTAGTAAAAAAAGCTAACAGGGCAGATACGCAAATTAAATATGACTATATTCAGTTTTGTCCTTCTCGAACTTCTAACTTAGTTCAAGCTTAACAAAATATAAATAACCTATTTAAACTCACCTATAGATGCAGCAAACATCCAAACCTCTCACAGATAACCCAGAGCATCAACCTCAAAATGCATCATAGATGCAAGTTGTGTATGTTTTGAGATGACATACACACACTTTAGACCACAACCAAGTGAGCAGAATTGCTGATGTTACAGGCTACTACGATCTATGCAGAGGGAGAAGGGGAGTTCACATGGATGAGATCAGGGAGTGGAAAAGGACATAGAAAAGAGAGAGATCTACAAGGAGCTTGAATGTGAGCTCCACTCCTGTGGAAAAAATGGAGGGAAAGAGCTGGGAAAAAAACAATAATCCTACAGATCAAAAGTGTAATGAGTTTTAAGTCAGACCACATGCTCTTGGATTAACAGTGGCATTACTTGACAGTCTATGAAAAACTGCTGATAACACTGTGTGAGAGATTAAAACACCTTTTCACCTGGTTGAACGGCTTATTGGAACATAATCTGGGATGGCACGATATTGGATTTTGATATCACGATTACTGTCATAATTTCACAATTATTAATCAAGTAATTATATATATATATATATATATATATATATATATATATATATATATAAAATAATAAATTCTTATCATCAACTGTATCCAGTTGGTTTCTACAGTGTAACGTTTGGCTACTAAAAATAATTTAGTATGGCTAAATGATATTAGGTTATACGGAAAATAGGCTACCCAGACAGAGAGACGGACAGAGAGTGACAGTACTTCTCAGTTGGTAATATAAGTAAATACAAGCTGTGATTCCATTTACCTGTTTATATGCACTTCTTCCATTAACGCACAAAAAAACCCTGAGATTCAAAAAAATGTTTGACATACTGAAAAATAAAGTTCTCATGCTTGTGGGAAAGGTTGGTGTATCTATTAAAGGTGACTGCAACTAAGTGCAACACAAATAGATTCAGCAAATACATGATGACGTACGATCACGATGATGTCCTGTCACTGCATAGTCCACTGCAAGCCCTATTCGTCATCTCTGGGTGGCTTTTAAAACCCTGTGGATACAGAGCTGTTACCACAACTCTTCCAACAGTACATAGCTGTAGTAGCTGTAACAACATTTCTATTGTCCAGTGTGCTGTCCGTTATTATACATTCTTTGTTTTACTTTATTTGAAGTTTAACTGCTGCTCTTTTAATTACTTCATCTCGTTGCCCCCTCTTCTATAGCGCCACCTGCAGTTTATCTTGGAGAACTGTTTTGGTTAAGCCTCATACATTAGTTAAGTCTTTTTTTTTTTAAGATATTTTTTGGGCCATTTTGCCTTTAATGGACAGGACAGGTAAGCATGAAGGCGGGAGAGAGGGGATGACATGCACCAAAGGGCCACAGGCTGGATTCAAACCCGGGCCGCTGCGGCAACAGCCTTGTACATGGGCGCCTGCTCTACCACTAAGCCACCGACACCCCATTAGTTAAGTCTTTTTACCTTGACTCAGGCATAGAGGGTTGGAAGATTATCTAGAAGATGCTGGAGCATATTAAGGTATTAGACCTTTGCATTAACTTTTCAACAGCAAATTGCTTTGCAAATTGGATATCCATCTTCTACCACAACTCCCTGGTCATTTTGTAGCTATCTATAATTCCCCCACACTGCCAATTCTTTGGCTAACTTACAGCTGGAATTGCATTTTTACAGCCCTTCTTCACAACACCTTAGTTGAATGACACGACTCTCCACTACACAAAACAAACTGGCCAGCACTAGGGCTGCCACATTAAGTCGGAGATTCGAGTCACCAGTCGGGCACCCCTTTGTCGACTGAGATTACTTCAAGCCAAGTAGTTTTCTTTTTTGTTAGTTAGTTTGTTTGTCTTTTGCGTCGGGTACAGCCGTAGTGCACACACATGCATTACCTCACTTGCAAGAGGAGATTTCACCGCACACACAAACAACTTGACTCACAAGGTTTGTTTTCACAGGTCAACAATGCAGGAATGAGGACAACATAGGTATCATAGCTTCTACATTACTTATGGTTATGAAACTGTGATGTTATGTAACAGTGGCTATGGCGAAACCAGTTAATAACCTAACAATGACTCTGGGTGAGACATAATATCAACAGATAACAAATTCCTGAATTAAAGTTCAGTAAAAGTCTCCTTGTTTCTCTAGCAAATTTAAGCTGTAAATGTCAAATCAATTACGGTAAACCAAGATGAAAGACGGAATCTAGATTAAGTTTACTATCATATATATGAGAAACAAGTGAGGTAAACAAATTAAATTCAAATAGTGTCCTCCCTGTCGTGACCAAACACAGTTCTCAGTTTTGCTCCGTGCGACCCTACACAAACCGCAGATGCAGACAGAGGCTATCTTTGGGTTGCTACTGCCTGGTGAATGGTGAGGTACTGTGATAACATGCTGCCAGCTCATAGCATTTCAAGTTACTTTAATATCAAAAAAGTGCCTTTGAGATTTTTTAAAGCATCAGAGTTTCATATGTCCACACAGCATAAGAGTCAGATTTTCACCTGTCGCTTCTGTTTTTACACAGCATGCAATACAGTTCAGCAAATGCAAAATAAACCACTGAGGAACTCGAATGCAAGAAGTGTGTGGCTGTATTGTCATACTGCCGACTGGATAAGTATTGTCAACGGCAATCATGGTGTCATTTCTTTTATACCAGTTTTACCAGGTGTGTGACAAGAGTGTAAAAAATGTCCGTTTTGATGTCATCTAATCTCTTGAGTTGCTTCATGATCATTTTCACCAGGAGTCACATTTTCAGGAAGGATCCTGAGCTCCTGAGAGTATTCCAAACGGTACTATACTGCATTTGGAAAATACTGGTACTTTGAAACTGATTCAATTCATTAATTTAGTTAATTTATTTTTATTTATGCACGCAAATGCCTTTCTTGTTCCTATTGGAGCACAGATTGCACAAGTGGTGTGTATGTCAACACCTGTATCAACATTCGCAGCTGGCGCACGTGAAAAAAGACAAGAGAAAGTCTGCCTCGCAAAGGGAGACAACACGAGACAACACAAACTTGGTGGAACATTTGAGTTACCAAACCGTGACGTCCGTACCAAGGTACTTACCGAACCATGATTTTTTTTTTTGGTACCGTTACACCCCTACTATTTACTGTTCTAAAGGTTTGTATCCAAAAGGACTTTTCCTTAGGAAAAGTACCGAAGGAAATTCATATTGGTATTGGTACCGAAACAAAGATTTTGGTATCGTGACAACACTACAGTCCTCTATACAAGTCTCAACAGCACCTGACAACCAACTGCCAGCGTCCTCAGGAATGCAGGCAAGATGTTTTTTGTCTGAGGACTCCAGACTGCAAGCTGATTTGTAAGGCAATAGTTGTGCAAAACTAATTGCACAACTCTATTCTCAGGTTTGCGCTACTGTGTTAAATTTCACAGTTGTTTCTATTTTCATTTGAAGTGTTTCATCTCACTTCCACTGATGCGAGCCCCTGGTCTTGTTGGAGGCAAACCGCTAGACTGGCACTCGAAAGATGTGTTTCTCTATCACACTGCTGTGGGGCACCCACACCAAACAGTGCTGGGCTGCGGACAGGACTTTTACCATGTCAGGATATTTCTCATCTCCACTCTGAGTCAACACTGGCAGGCCTTCCATCACAGGCTGCTGTCTTAAAGCTCACCTGTGAAAGTCTTGAGGAATATTGGCGCCTTACTTCTTAAACGGCAACCGCTTCCAAATCTTCAGTTTGGACAAAACCTCAAGCTCTCTCACAGAGAGGAAGAAAGTTCAAAGGTGAAAAGGGCAAGTTCAATTTCTTAATTCGGAAATCCAGATGTGTAACATTGTCCAAGCTGGTTCGACACCCAATGATACAGAAATGGCACTGATGACACAGAAACAAGTCCAAATTTCTAAATTCATCCTCGACAAAACTAAAGCATAAATATACATAGACTTAATTTTAAAGGAGGACAGAGCTACTCAAACTGAATAGTAGAACGGCAACTGTGGTTGTTTAACTGAAAAACAAAACTGAAATTCAGTGGATGGTCTGCTTATACACAAATTACGAAATGTGAGGACATATTGACTCACCAGTTGGGCATCTCTCTGTCTGCTGTATATACACAGCTTGAGTCTGTTACAAATGATACTGAATTATGTTTTAAGAATAGCTTTTATTTTCCCCCTACACATGATGAATAGACCAAGAATTCATTAGATTCAAGAGATACTGAATTCATCACAGAGAGAAGAGTTGAGCTTAGTCAGGCAGTGGTTCCAGCTCATCCAAATCTTTTGCAACATGAGAGTTGAATTATTGAACTTCTAAAATCATAAATTGTGTGGTCAAAGGCTACACAGGGGTATGTTGTGAGTGTGACACTTTTCTTCACAGGACCAACAAAACACTATGTGTGGATATAATTCATCTCAACTCAAAGGTCACATTCTTATTAAAGTCATACAAACTAATTATCTCCTCAGCTCACTGTAGCAACCTAGAACGGTCCCTGTTAATGTATAAACAGAGGAGTGAACAGAGGATAAATAAATCTGTCCCGAGCTGCACTGTACAATTGGTATTTGGGCTACACACATAAAACTTGAACTTGATCAGGACATTTTTAAATTGATCAGTGCTGGCTATTTTAAGGCTAATCTATTCAAATTAAATATGCCTGCACCTGGAGGGCCTAACTGGCACGTCAAAAATCTACATCATGTAGACAAAGCCAAAAAACAAAGTAGTAGTTGTAACACTTAATAACAGAACACAAAAAAACACACTGAATGTACACTTAAGTAAGTAAGGCACAACAAAGGGGAAGAGGCAAAATGGAATATGGCACAGCTATAGGACCATTAACGGCTTCTGGTGAGGAAGTCCACCAAGAGACCTTGAAGACCTCAGGAGGAGCTACTGTAGAGGATCAGAGTCATGGTGCGTACAATAACTGTAACCTGATGATTCACTGGTCACAACTGGGCGGCAGATTGTCAACAAGAAAGTCACAGTTGAAAATAACTTGCAGGATACTTGACTACCAAGAAGGCTTTTGGGATGTCAAAAATAAAGTTATTGTGGGAAAGTCACAGTCAAGACCAAAATCAAACTGATAATTTGTGGCAGGACTTGAAATTGCTGTTCAGTCATGGTCCCCAATGCTATTAGACACTTAGCCAGATGTGCAAAGCTCTGTACACAAGCCAGAAGGTGACTCTAATGTAGGGATGCACCGAAATGAAAATTTGTGGCCGAAGCCGAAGCCGAATATTATTAAACGCTTGGCCGAATACCGAATATCGTTGTTTAGTTTTTCATTCGTTTTTGCAGATGAACCCCCTCCAGATTAGTGTTGTCACGGTACCAAAATTAGGACCCACTGTACGATACCAATGAAAATATCATGGTTCTGAGCAGTATCACGATACCACAGCGAAAATGAGGCAGATGTGCCTTTTGTCATTTATAAAAAGATAAATCACTTTTTTATAATACATCAATGATATTTCAAAGGAATAAATTACTTATTGACTTATTCATACTTCAAAAACAGCATCAATAAGTGATTAACATGGGGGGGGATCAAAATAAAATAAATAAATAAAATAAAAATCAACCAGCCACCCTCCTCCCCTGACAAGTCCCTTCATAAGTAATGAACAGTCCCTAAAGTGCGGTAAGGTTTGTGGGCCGTGAATGGTTCGTTTCTCCTCTGACACATCACGTATGGTCTGTGTTCGGCTGGCTCGGCTGTTCAGGTACTTCTGGGCAGTCATGACGCCAAGAAGAGGATATTATTGGAGCCGACTTCTCCGTCGCCAGTAAGCCGATGGCCGCCGTAATTGACAGGAATGCATTACTGTCCGTGTCTGTGACCTCCGTTCAACCCACAACCGATGAAATTCGCCTTTTGTTTCTGCTGCTGGTTGAAATCTGTAGGCTGCTCGCTCAGCATGCTGAATGATTTAAGCCTATTTTGCTCGCTCAAAACTATTTTTAGTCGCAAATGCGAGTGCCGTGACGGGCGGATCGCCACACTGCCGACATTTTACTCCGCCCATCAAGGCATGCTGTTTGATTGCGTTATCAAAACACGCCGCTATTATTCGGCCTTGCTTTTAACTTATTCCACCGAATACCGAATGTGTGTTTTTTCGCAATATTCGGCCGAATATATTCGGTTACCGAATATTCGGTGCATCCCTACTCTAATGCAATCAATTAGGCTAGTTTGTGTTTTCAATGTATGTGAAATTCAGACAATTTGTAAAGATAAACAACATAGGCGAATACATATCTACAATTTGTTTTTGTTTTTACAAAATTACCTATTTTGTTCACTCAAAAAAATATTTTCAACCCTAAATTAATTCCCCCATATATTAGGTTAATGTGGCAGCCGGAAAAGAAGATATAGGTTACTGTAACGAAAAAAGTAAAGTTGTCATTGTCATGTTATAGCCTCATTATATTTAGCTATCTTTTAATAAAAAAAAAATAAATTTTATGCCTTCAATGTTAACTTTTCCATGAAGTATTGACAACAGTATTGAATATTGATTTTTTTCAAGGTTTTGCATCGTAGTTAGAAATTCCAGTATCATGAAAACACTACTGCAAATAACAACTCCTTTATATTCAATGTATTTATACAACCCCATCACAAATATTGATATTTGATATTTATTTCAAACATGTGAAAGAAAGACATGAAGCCGACAGACACAAAGAAAGTAATATTTAGAAATAATGAAAAGCATAATGAAAAGCAGGGGTGGGCAATATGTTCTGAAAATTAAATCAGAATACTTTTAGGCTATATGACGATACACGACATATGTCTTGATATTTTTAAATCTCCTCAAACACACTTTATCGATGCTAGGACTGGGAGACAAAATCGAACAAGTTTATTTCTCCGACCAAACAGGCTACCCTCTCCGATGCGACAAAGTTGTAGGGATGACTATTGTTTGATTTGTTTTTCTTTGTTTGGTTCTGTTTTGTTTTTGCAGAAAATATGATCACATTGAGATTTTTGATCAATAGTCATCAATACTGTGGATATGACGATTAATGGGAAGCGTTAAAAAAAAATAGAAAAGTCTGGTAAGTTGATACATTTACATAGATTTGCTGTAATGCAGCCTTTAAAACGAAAACAAAAAACACCATATATATGACATCCAAAATCTAAGACGATACAGAGTCTCATACCTCGATAATGATATAATATCTTCATATTTCCCAGCCCTAATTGTCAGTGTATAGTTACCTTGATTTACACATTCGAAAAGGAGTGGGAGGAGGTATAAACTTATTAAATGCCACCTTTTCTCAGTAAGTCATTGAGTGAAATGAAACAGACAGTTTCCTTATATAGATACAGCTTCCTTTTATAGATAGAGTCACAAATTTATTTCAGGGAACTTTACGATCCGTACAGCAAACAACACCCTCTGTCCTCTTATCCTCACTTTGGATAAGGAAAAACTCCCTCCCAAAAAACTCCTACCACAGCAGTGAAGTCACAGACAATCTAGATAGTTTGGGTTTCATACAGTTTTATTTCAGCTGCTTCAGTACACTTATGGTTGTTGAACACAGTGCTGTTTTCTTTTTAATGTTGTGTAAAAGTGTGTCACAGGAAAATGAATTGTTTCTATTTTGTTAACTGCTATTCGATTAGATTTCCAGGGTTATTAGTGATTACAATAAGATGATTAGTTAGACTTTTGTGCAATATTTCATTGACTGTTAGTGGAGACCTGACCATGGTGACAGGTGTTTCAGAGAAATGAAGCAAAGCTCAACAGAAAGGAGGTGTGCCTGCCATACGGTTTACATATGCAGTACATATATTATAAGTATACATCTATACATTCTTTGTTACATGCCTATATTAAATGAAAAGTAACGCCACTAATTGGTAACAACCAGCCCAACGTTAGAAACGTGGGTTTAAGCCAAGTAAGGAACAATCTCACACACACAGCTGTCCTGTGTAACGGTTATTGGTCTGTATAATGAGGTTTTCAATGGCTTAGACTCTGTTTATCTACCACCAGCTAATGTCAGAGGCATCCACACAAACATTTACTAACGATAACTGCCTAACTACTGACAATGAATCACGTCTACAAGCCCCAAGCGGCCAGGGAAGTGCTTCATCGGGGAAGACGAGAAGACATCGCTGGCTAACCGGCTAACGTTAGCCAACCTCCATTGTTAGCCCGCCACTTAGTGACTAGCTTCTTAGCAACCTGCATGTGTCCTACACCGTTAATCTATCTTTCGGTTTCAGGAATTTCAGGAGCGAACAGTGTGTCAAGAAACAACCCCAACCGGTTTTTTTCCGGGACACGCATCAGCTAGGCACCGCTAGCTTTTAGCTCCAGCTAGGTAGCAACTGACACATGGGTGATGATGACAGCGATACAGGCAACATATTTGAGAGTAACACACTCACCCAGAACCACCTGGACACTCTGAAGATCACCTTCGAGTCATAGTGAGACGAGTAGATGTTATCTGAAGGAAAACGTCGTTGAAGAGGAAAACGGACTAAGTTTAATAGAAAAATGTTGTCGCAACAGAGGCAGAGTGGAGGGTTGCTGTGTGTTGACAGCTCAGTGGGACAGACTGAGTACTACAGCGGTAGTGAACTGGCCTGAACTGGCTGTCTGACGGCAGGAAGTGACATCACGGGAGGAGATACGCAAGGTGAAGAGCGCGCCCATCACCCTGAAGTAAATATTTACAGTACAGCAATAAAAAGGGAGCTCATTATATTGTCATGAGTCACTTCAGGGAATGACCACGGAGAGTAATGATCCATTTTTAAGATGATCAGTGACAGCAATAGTACATTGATATTGGTTATTATTGGTTTATTATTGATTCATATCATAAATAATTATTTAAGAGTGGGCAATCTTCACAGCTGCATTACCAGGTGGGCAGAGCAGCTCAGGGCCCCACCTCTAGTGGCCCCAAATGTCCCCAGGTTCACTGCATGTTCATTGAAGTTTTTGGTAATTCAATTGACCACTAAAGCACAAAATCAATCTGGTCCTGCATTGCTAGCTGATTATGTGACCTTGTCTTGTAGAAGGATCCAGTTATAAAACCTCATTTTAAAGGTCCAGTGTGTAAGATTTAGGGGGATAATAATAATAATAATCAAAACAGAGTTACAAAGTGCTTTACATGTCAATAAATGAAACAGACAAGACATGAAAACAACAACTTCAAAAGAACCGATTAAAACACTTTAGTGTATAAAAACTGAGGCAATAAAAGACAGTCAAAATGGACTTAAAACTCAAGTAAGATCAGGAAAGGCTCTCCGATAGAAATGCGTATGTTTTAAGAAGGGACTTCTTCTTCACTGACTCAACTGACCTGATTTCCTCGGGCAGATACAGCAAATGCTCATGTTCCCTTTAGTTTTCAGCTGCGCCTTTGGAACAGACAAAAGACCTCTGCCCAAGTACCTCAAAGTACATCCTGGCGTGTATGGCACAAAGAGGTCAGAGATATTGGCAGAAATGAAAAATTTAGTATGTTTAGTTTAGTGTAAGATCACCTGAAAATAAGAATCGTTGTGTTTTTGTGACCTCAGAATGAGCTGTTTACATCTACATAGGGAGCGGTCCACGGAATCCGCCATGTTGAACTCCCATTTTTCTACAGTAGCTCAGAACAGACAAACCAAACACTGGCTCTAGATAGGGCCATTTTTTGTGTTTCCGCATCGGCCACCATAGTTGGCATCCCCTCCGCCACCAGCAGCATTGGAAAAACACCGATTTTTAAACATTAACCTGTTTTATTCAGTGTTTTTACCGGTTTAAAACACCAGGTTCGTTTGTTTTGGAGAGAAAGAGACCTCTGTGTATAATTCAGTGCCCTGTTAAAAAAAAAAAACCTAAATGTCTGGATCCTTAATTATCAGAGAAAAAAGGTGAATACATAATAGCAGGTGCTAGGTGAGCGACCTGTTTCCAATGAGCCAAACAGCATTAGAGTAACACTTACTTGTAACGTGACACTGCTTTATTCAGAGTTTCCGTTTGTTTTGGAGAGGAAGAGACCCAGTGAAAACCTCCTGAGCAATGAACACTGACAGAAATCTAACTGGGAGAAGTTTCAGCTGGTTGCAATCTGCAATCCTCACCACTAGATGCCATTAAATCACCTGTTAGGTTACACAATGCTCCTTTAAAACCTTTATCATATTTAGTTAATGTTGTGTTCACATGGTGTATATCACTAAAAGTAAAGTAAGTCAGAGTTGTTTGATCAGATTAACTTAACCTACTTTACACTTAAATGACCGGGTCCGAAGTTGACCAGATATTCTGGATCTTAAACAAAGTACAGAGCCAAACAAATTTTAGGCTCTAGGGCCCAACAAACATGTTAATCCAGTCATGTTCATTGAGCAAATATAGAAACATCTAAGAACTTCCTAATGCTAGTTCCTCAAACAGACTCTCCAGCATTGCTCCACCATGAAGTTGAGGGACTTGCAGGAGAGACAGAGTAAATGAAGCACGGTCAAAATCGAAGCAGCAGAGGCCAAGAGATCCTAACTTTTACTCCCTAATATGAGTAAAGTTTCATTAACATATTTTCCAAAATGCAGCCAAATGCAGCCAAAAGCAGCCGGTGTCCATGGGTTTTGAATGCCATGTCCCTAGTTATATAACTCAAAGTCTTGCGCTCAAGTTAAGACATAACCAGGGTTATTTTTTTTAGACATGAGAAAAGTTCTTCCAAAGAAAACTAATCTTTGGGCTATGTGTTAAGTTCTGAAGCAACTCACTATTATATAAGCCTTAATGCAGTTATTCAGTAACAACTAGGTAATCGTTACTCAGCATTCAGTTTCACTCTGCTACTATTCAGGATTTTGAGTTACTCCTGAACATTCTCCCTCTCCCTCCTCCCCTGCAAGGTGAACAAAATGTCCTGCAGGCTAAAATCATCCAGTGTCTTCCGTGTCCTCTGCAGTGGAGTGATCGCTGGCCTTGCAGGGCCAAGAAAAACAGAAAGACCCATTCCCCACTGCTGCTTCAGATGTGCTAATCCATGCTCTTCATCACTACTGCAAACAGAATTCCACCTTTTATATGGGACACAGTTTGTTTTGCTTGCCCAGTCTCAGAAGGGACAGAGATGAGGCCCAGTAGATGAAGCAACGCTAGCTCAGCATTCGTCATGAACTCAGACGGTATTAACGAAATACAAACAGATCTTTTTTTCTTTAGTTCATTGGATCTGTTTAGAAATACAGATGAAAAACCGCAAATTGTGTCTAGGTCTGTTTCAAAGATGGTTAACAGTGTAGTTGTTGTACACTCAGGTGTACAACAACCACACAGATAAATCTATTCATAGAAAATTAACAAGTGCACTTCAGGAGACATATTTTGCAATATGAGCTCCACTTAAAAAGCCACTATGTGTTAAATGATCGATCTTATTCAGCGTCTCAGATTCCAGGCCTCTTTACTGCACTACACACATGGGATACATTCGATACATCAGCAATGGTCAACTGGCCTATGTAGCTGGAAGCACTGCATGGCTTTTCATTTCATTTTATGGGCTGATTAATCACATCCCACATGTATTAAAGACAAAATGGTTACAGAAATACAAACAAAATACTAACTGAATAACTGACATTGGGATGGCCACAATAAAAGGCCACTTTAAAATGTGCAGTTTGATCACACAACACAATGCTGCAGATATCACAAGTTTTGATGGAGTGTGCCAGAGCATGCTGACTCCAGGAATGTTCACCAGAGCTGTTGCCTGCAAACTGAATGTTCATTTCACAACCATAAGCTGTTTCCACAGTCATTTCTGTTAATTTGGCAGTACATCCAACCATCCTCCCAACTGGAGACCACATGTAGCAACACCAGTTCAAGACCTCCACATCCAGCCTCTTTACCTGCAAGATTGCCTGAAATCAGCCAACCGAACAGCTGAGGCAACAATTGATTTGCACAACCAAAGAATTTTGGCACAAACCATTGGAAACCATCTCAGGGAAGCTCATCTGCATGCTCATCTTCCTCACCAAGGTCTTGACCTGACAACAGTTTGTCATTGTAGCCGACTCCTGCAGTTGTGAGGCAGGTTGGTTGTACTGCCAAACTCAGGGAAACAACACTGGAGATGGCTTAAAGGGAAATTTCGGTTTATTTCAACCTGTCTCCTATCGTCCTAAATTTGTTTCAAGTGACCAGTGACATAAAAATAATAGTTAGCCGTTAGCCTAGATACAGCCGTAGTGTCAGACCTGTTAAAACGTAAGTGAACGGGCAACCTTCAAGTGCAAAGTTAGTCCACTAAACAAGCTTTTTTTTCCACAAAGACCGCCTCATATCGTTAGGAGAAATGTCAGAGAACATATAGAAAATGACATGTAAACATGTTGTCTTACCTTACCAGTGTGCTGCCATGTTTGTTTACCATTTAGCTCTGCTTTCCAAAGCCCGACCGAAATATCGCGAGAACAAGCAGCGATCTCATACTGTGCCTGAAATACCACGAGAACAAGTAGCAACAGCTGGAAGGCAAAACCAGACAGTAGCCTGAAAAGTTCATTCATTTATTTTATGAAAGATTTATAGAATAATGGCTGATTTTTTGCCAGACTTCGACTTTGTGATGGAGGAATTTGATTTTGCAGAATTTGATGGCCGCCCTTATTTATTTGAGCCAGAATACACTGATGAAGAGCTTTGTGAAATTGAAGAACGGAGGAGAGAGAGAGAGAGAGAGAGAGAGAGAGAGAGGCACAACAGGTAGAGGACGAGAAAGGAGGAATGGCTGCTGCAAGGCTGCGTAGCTCTGGAGATTGGTGGTGGACCTGTGAATGCTGTGCCCCAGTGCCCACAGAAGAGGAATGCCTCTGTTGCAAGGAATAGGACCGGTTGCAGCCTTATTTTCAAGGTCTGGATGTGACCGAGGAGACACCTCCACCTGGAGTAGTATCCAGTTGGGCTTTATCTAGAGCTCACAAGATTTCTCGCTTTGGAAAGCAGAGCTGAATGGTAAACAAACATGGCACCACACCAGTAAGGTAAGACAACACGTTTACATGTCGTTTTCTGTATGTTCTCTGACATTTATCCTAACGATATGAGGCGGTCTTTGTGACGCTACTATGCGCCCTGGCTGTATCTAGGCTAACGGCTAACATGCTAACTATTATTTTTATGTCACTAGTCACTTAAAAAATATAGGATGATAGGAGACAGGTTGAAATAAACTGAAATTTCCCTTTAAGGTAACAGATGAACATTCAGCTCAAGGACAACAGCTCTGGTGGATACTCCTACAGTCAGCATGCCAATAGTGCGCTCCTTCAAAACTTGTGACATCTGTTGCATTTTGCTTTGTGATCAAACCGCATGTTGTAGAGTGGCCTTTAACTGTGACCATCCCAAGGCACACCTGTGTAGTAATCATGCTGTCTAACCAGCACCCCGATATACCACACCTGTCAGGTGGATGGATTACCTTGGAAACTGAGAAATGCTAACATGAATTTATCAAATTTGTAACCAAAAGTTTAGAGAAATACATCTATTGAGTGCATAAAAGTATTATACCTGTAACTCAAAACTGTCAAAAATGGAAACAAAAACAAACATGTTGAGTTTAAATTTTTGCTGTGTATATATAAAATCACAATAAAAGGAAAAATAAGACTTAAGCAGTTAATTTTTGTGAGTGTTATGCAACACATGAGACCAGATTCCTGGTATGTGTCAAACCAAAACCCCCTCGCAAAATCAGTAAATCATTAACAGATGCTGGTAGAACATTAATGATTAAGATTATATCTTGACAGGATACTGGTAATATTAAATAGACATTATTAAATCATCTCCCAACTAGACCTATGATATCATGTTTACATAACAAACAAGGTGCAAAGTTACATACATTTCCACTGCTATCAGCAATTGCTTTGTTACACCTTATTAGTTGTTTCCCAGTTATTTGTCTCAGACATGTCACTTGAGGAAATGTAACAGGGAGGAGTAAAATTTGCTCCATAAATTTGCTCTAATCTGTGTATTGTTCCGTTATCAGGTTAAAGGAAGTCCCTTCAGTTAAAAATGTCCTGTTGCACTAGCATCATCTAAAGCCTCGCAGCAGACAGATGGACACAAGTCTGAAGGATGATGGAGAGGACAGAGGAGCCCTGGCCGTCTAGTCTGGTGCTTATCTACCCCACCGGGCCTTTTCCCAGTCCAGCCCTGATAACCCGGGTCGACTAGCAAAATACAGGATATGACCCAATAACCCTGCAAGGCAGCAGGGTCGCAATATTGTTTTATTAGGGAGGTCTTTTCTGTAAACCGTCCAACAGATCTCAGGGGGCTTGATGAATGCAGGCAAGTTTTGACAATAGCTGTATTTGCCTGTGTGCTGACAGACAAAGTGGTGCAGCACCCAACATCCTTTCACCATCATTTTACCAACACTGGCCTGTTGATGTGATTAGACAGATTACACACACATTAGCTAAACTGTGAAGTAAACACATATAACAACACAGATAACAGGTCAGTGTTTCCACGTTTTATTTCCCCTCAAATTAATGCACCAGATGTGTATCACATTACTAATTGAGAATGGCATTCCTTTGTCATTCTGCCAGACTTGCCACAGTGATGCTCTCACCCTCTTTGGTGCATGACAGAGCTTTCTGTGGGGGTCTGAACATGACACAGGTGCACATGTTGAAGGGTCTTGGGTTTGCTGGCACTTCTTGAGGTGGAAACTCGTCCCTCTTCTGTTGCTTTGCTTTCAGGTCACTCCACCCTGCACTTGCCTCTTCAAAATCCCACTGTAAAATATGGACAGGTCAAGATATTAATATGGACAAGTATTGAGGAAGATAGCTGCAGCCCACAGCTGCAAAACAGGCTACAATGTAAACACTCAGGGCATTTGAGCACCATCAGTTTATGTCCACTAAAAGTGCCTTTGTTGTCACCGACCTGCTCAAATTATTATTTTAAATAAGTTTAGCAAACCAACAAGACTCCGTTTAAATAAACAATACTTTTAGTGTGTACAGAGTCATTATTTTTTTTACATCCATCTAGGTTAATTCATTTCATATCTGAGTTGGTGATTGTTGGAACATTGGAGAAATGTTTTGTTTTGTTTCTGTTAGCGATTAGCATTAGCGATTTCAGGATGGATTCTGGTTAAACAAAAAGGATTTGACTCAAGTCTGTCTCTGTCGGTTATTTTCCATTATGTTTTCAGACACTTGAAGTAACAATATGAGCTGGTCTGTGTCAAAAACAAGCAGATGCTGACGTCAATTGACAGTGCACAACTGACCTTTTGCTAAGCCCCGTCCCTTTTTTGATGGTCCGACAAGCTGTCGCAGCAAGCATGGAACCCACACTGTAACTAACTGCACTCCCTGAAGAAATATTATCATATTTTTGGAGAAATGAAACAGTGATTCCAGAGAGAAGCGGACAGAGGGGTCTACAGTCTGTGTTTGAAGGATATATCCAGGATGTCAAACTGACTCAGCAGCAACAACAGGTTAAAAAGACAAAGATAGTTAGAAGCTAAAGCCGAACTATAGGCTACAGATCACAGTGTAAAAGGCACCACATCACTGCTGATTGCCACAGAAGACAATGAATATAAAGGGAAACTTTGCTGATACTGAACCAGCTGTGTGGCATCGCAGTGTGTGCAGATGAACGGTGTTTGGCTTCACCCCTGTGCTAATGCCAGCACCTGGACCTCCACTGCTGGACGGGCAGGGATCTCTGAGGGAAGTCAAACAACGTTCATCTGTGCACACTGCGATGACACAGAGCTGGTTGAATATTAGCAAATTTTCCCTTCTTCCCTTCACTGGTTCCTGTACAGCAGGGTCGGTCTTTTTTTCACTGTTATAGTCATTAAAAAGCAAAAGCAGCATGTGTATACATTCAGTAGGCTATATCTTCAGTAGCTAGCTAGCTAACCCTACATTTTACAGGGTCTGATTTTGGTTTTGGAACAGGGAAGAAACGTATATCTTTTTCCAACCTCTCCAGGTAGAGTATCATTAATACACGACGTGCCCCAGGTACAACATTTAGCTCCAAATCCACAAAACCAGCCTGAAAATGAAGGAAACCTGAAACGACTGCATTAGAGTCAATGGAGCACAGCTGTGTTCTTGTCAGACCCTGGTTTGAGCTGGCTCGATGCTACGTTATGATTGGCCAGTCTGCGCCCAGGGGCGGGACTTAGCTAAGGGTTAATTGCCCGTTACTATTACATTGCAGTCTGTTTCGCCACTGCCAGCTGTAGCACTCTCGATAAAAATGGGACCAATTGTTACTTAGACACAAAAATATGGCGAAATGGAGCCCAGGTTGAAAAAAATACCAAAGTAACCCTATTTTGGGGTTTTCCCCCAATTGACAGATGTCTCATAGTGGCTGCAGTTGGCTCCCACCATCTCAGCTGTATCCACATTGCAAATGCCCTTCATCTAGCGCTTTGTCTTACCTAATCATTTCCTGAGCATTAGAATATTTGTTATTACTTTTCTGAGACTCTGATCCTTATCCCCTTTAACACTGGTTACTTATTACACATCCTGAAATGAAATGCTTTTTATGACTCGAGTTGTGTAAGACAATCAGCTTAATGTCAAGAATGCAAAGGCTAAGACTTGCTCACACACACAGAGCCGAGTCCTGGCCGGCAGGCATTACACAAGAGACCATAAACATCTCCAAAAATAGCAGAGGTAACACTGGCCCCCTATAGACAAGGCAACCATTTTGCACTATTTCCGAGGTAGACAGGCCCAACCCAGTGCTGGTCTTTAATCAAAGATCCTTTACAGGAGAACAATTGGGCCACAAGGCAAATCTCAAACAATTCCAAGCGAAGAACCGGCACTCAGCAGATATGTGAAAGAAACACACGGCACAATAACTCAAGCTGCTGCGGGGAGCTCTGACTGCTCAGTGAATGCAGGCAGCACACTCCAAATGCTGTGTGGTTTTATCATGATCGGCAATTATGGTGATGACATGAAAAGCAGACAATATTTTAATTCATGTTACATGTAAATACATCTAAAATTGCTCACTAGCACTATGATCTCTTCCCCTTTGTCCTCAGCTTGCCTTGAGACTTTTTTCAGCTGAGCAACCGCCGGGTTTAATGTAGTGGAAAAGTTTTGCAATCAAATAAAAAGTGAATAGGCAGTGGGACTCGTGTGGAGTTCTGTGTGTTGGAGATTAAACATTAGACACTGTGGAAACCATCTTTCCATTGAATCACTAAGTAAACAGCTTCTGTTAATAATAACTAGCACGTGGAAAGCTGCCACAGAGGGAGTGTCGACTCTATGAATTTACCTGCTGTCGTGTTTGTTCAGAAGTGATCAGCAAAGATTAACAGGAGTTGAAGAGATTTGGATTCACAGACTAATCCGAGCTGCCCCCAAAACACTGAATATTTGGACGCTTTGTAGTTTTCAAGGCAAACAGACCTCACCGACCAATGAGAGCTGAGATTAGATTAGGTTAAAGAGGAGGAGTTTTCACACAGCCAAACAAAGTTGTATGCTTTTCCACATCCAGCATGAACACACAGTACATTTTGAACACTTTGTTAAAGCCCTCTTACTTGTTTGACACACTGACTGCACTAAGGGCATTCACGTCATTTGCTTTTTCCTGTCTGGTGAACACTATCGAGCTGCAATTGTTTGTGCTCACACCATTTGCCTTTGTTTCTGATTAAATGACATCCTCCATGGCTTGGCTTTCTGCAGCAGAACAGTAAGGGAGTTTCTCTTGTGGCTGTGAGCGCCTGAAAAGGAAGAAGCTTGTAATTTCACTCTCCCTGAAAACGAACCCTTTTCTAAGACGGGAAATTATAGAAATGCTAACTGTCGCTATGTAGCCGATATTTAATTCTGGGCACAGTTGCACACTGCAGAGTGAAGCCACGTTTCACTTTACTTGAAATTACCAGTTCAAATACAAACCCTGCTTCTCACAAATATCCTCTCCGTACACTTTTGCCACAATCCTGCGTGAACAAACAAAGGTCTCTCAGCAGGGTTTGACTCATCAATCCTAAAAAGAGTGTGCTGACTGTTGTCTTCTTACAGAAACCTCTGACTACAGTCTGACTGACTTCCCTGAGAATCACATGTGAGAAGCACAAAGCTTGGTGTGCAGCAGCACAAACAATGACCCTTACTTCTTCTTATGACTTCCTCCAAGTGCTGAATTTTCATTTGCTCATAACAACTTCTCAGTTTAATATATGTGGCATTTAAT
Organism: Epinephelus fuscoguttatus; assembly: GCF_011397635.1. Classification (NCBI taxonomy): domain Eukaryota; kingdom Metazoa; phylum Chordata; class Actinopteri; order Perciformes; family Serranidae; genus Epinephelus; species Epinephelus fuscoguttatus. The sequence continues at coordinate 23,639,013 of NC_064761.1, forward strand.
CCCATAAAAGGTATCTACCAGACACATAAATTTAATGCATTTTAAGACCTTTTAAAGATCATTTTACACCAAATCAAACACAGCTTTTTGGATAAGTTTCTCAGTTAAGCACATAAGGTTAAGTATAAAGGTAAGTTGGAATGATCTACATTTTAAAAATGAGAAATTAAAGGTGGATTAATAAAATTAGAAAAAATGTCTGAGGCAATTAAAACCACGCAAATTCAAATATAAGTTTATTAAATGACTTTTCAAGGGCAAATATTTGTAACATTTAAATTTAAATCATTTTAAGACTTTTTAAAAGGACCTGCAGACACAGTGCTACTCTAATCTCATGGGGACAGGAAGTATGTGGATCCAGAGATACTTGAACTAGATGGACAGAAAAAAGAAACTGGTTTTTTTTTTTAACCCTTTAAGTAGGTCAGTCACAATGTCTGGACCTTCACCTCTTCATAAAAATCTGCGCTGTGTTGCGGAAACACCTGTTACATAAGCCCATATAAAAAGGCAATAGATTAAAAGGTTTAGGTAATAAAGTAAGTAGAGATCAAGATTCAAGTAATCACAACCGTTCACACAAGGTAATAAAGAACAAGTCAAAAGATATTCATCCATGCTTTCACAGCAGTCATGCAACACAGTGTGTCAACATGCTGTCACCATCTAGTGGCACACTATGAGAAGTACACTTTATAACTAAGTTAACTGCAACATTATGCAATTTTAGTATTTTTTAACAGGACAGCAGGAGATTCAAGTTTGTAAAAAAAAATGTCACACTGCTCACCAACACGGCTAAACAGGGTTCCAACCCACCTCCAGATCAGAGCTCGCCAGCGAAGATTCACAGGGCGTATCTGAGGAGCAGAAACTGTTGACTCTGATCACTCGCATCATCCTGTTGAGAGGCCGGTCCTCCGTTTTCTCTTTGGACAGCATCACTTCCTTAAGAAATATCTGTTAAATAGAAAATACATATATTTCGCTGTAGAGCGACCACTGACTGAGGTGAAGAACATATGCAGTCTGTGCCAACACAGATTCTTTGCTCACTTTTCTTGCAGGTTGAGCACTGACGCGTCCATGTAGCGTCCCATCTCTGTCATCTTCTGGACCTGCGGAGGAATGCCTGCAGCTTTTATTTCAGCTTTAAGCTCACAGATCAAGATGATTTCATGTGTGAAATTCCTATAATGTCAATGCTAAATATAAACAGTAAGTGCTTAATTTACTCAAAAACTCTCACTGAGATCAAGATTCCTGTACAGTTCCTAGAGTTTAGGAAAAATTTAGGACCTTAAAGTGAAGTATGGAAACTTACTTTTGTTTGTGCTGAGCTTGACTGAACTTGCTGTTTCCTCTGTCTCTTCGTGACAGCGTCATCCTCAGTGCCTGAGCCACCTAAAAGGCTCTCTGTGTCTGGAGATAAACTGGTGAGCTGCCGTCTTGTTCCTCTCTTGCACAAATGAATGACAAGAATCTGAGAACGTTGGGTTTAAGGTTAACAGATCACACCTGACGGAAAATCAATAAACTTCTCATACATTCCAATAGTGCAGTATTTTCTTTATACTGTGTGTAGATATTCAATAGATATACAGCTTATATTTAAAGGGTATGCTAAGGTTTTTTCTTGTATTCTGTGTGGAGGTATTTTAACTTACTGTCCCAGTTTGCCATCCATCCATCCAGTTCACAAGGTGTTACAGCACAAGCAAACAGCAGTCCAAAACCCTATTATATTTACTTATACACTCACCAGCCACTTTATTAGGTACACCTTGCAGTACAAGGTGCTGGCAACATTCCTCAGAGATTTTGGTCCATATCATCATGATAGCATCACACAGTTGCTGCAGATTTGTCGACTGCACATCCATGATGTAAATCTGCCGTTCCACCACATCCCAAAGGTGCTCTATTGGATTGAGATCTGGTGACTGTGGAGGCCATTGGAGTACAGCCAACTCATTGTCATGTTCAAGAAACCAGTTTGAGATGATTTGAGCTTTGTGACATGGTGCGTTATCCTGCTGGAAGTAGCCATCAGAAGATGGGTACACTGTGGTCATAAAGGGATGGACACAGTCAGCAACAATACTCAGGTAGGCTGAGAAATTCTGACCCTACCATCTGAAGGTTGCAGCAGAAATCAAGACTCATCAGACCAGGCAACGTTTTCCAATCTTCTATTGTCCAGTTTTGGTGAGCCTGTGTGAATTGTAGCCTCAGTTTCCTGTTGTTAGCTGACAGGAGTGGCACCTGGTGTGGTCTTCTGCTGCTGTAGCCCATCTGCTTCAAGGTTCGACATGTTGTTGGTTCAGAGATGGTCTTCTGCAGACCTTGGTTGTAACCAGTGGTTATTTGAGTTACTGTCGCCTTTCTATCATCTTGAACCAGTCTGGCCATTCTCCTCTGACCTCTGGCACCAACAAGGCATTTTCACCCAGAGAACTGCTGCTCACTGGATATTTTCTCTGTAAACCCTAGAGATGGTTGTGTGTGAAAATCCCAGTAGATCTGCAGTTTCTGAAATACTCCACCAACAACCATGCCACGTTCAAAGTCACTTAAATCATCTTTCTTCCCCATTCTGGTGCTCAGTTTGAACTTCAGCAGGTCGTCTTGATCATGTCTACTTGCCTAAATGCATTGAGTTGCTGCCACGTGATTGGCTGATTAGCTATTTGCATTAATAAGCAGTTGAACAGGTGTGCCTAATAAAGTGGCCTTAGAGTGTACTTTCACAGTAGCCATGCAATACGCTAAATATCAACATGCTGTCACCACCTAGTGGCACACTTTGAGAAGTGCACTTCATAGCTTTATACACTGACAGACTTGACCCTGAGGTGACTGTTCAAAATGTTTTCAGTATCCACAACTGCAAAAAGGCAAAGCACCTCCTGAAATTATGGTAATGATGCGGAATAAATATCTATGCAAACATGTAGTAAACCATCACATGTGCAAATTTTTTTTTTTTTTTAGCTGAAGCCCTGAGCCTGACAGAGTGAGTAAGATGCGGTCACACACTGCGCTATATAAGGATACAAGAAGGTCCAGGGCCATGCAGCATATTGCTGACAGCAACCATGGCATGACTCTTAAAAGAAACCCAAACTGAGTGTCGTAGAGTAGTATGGCAGCAGCATAGAGGGCACCAGCCAGTGAGCACAGCAATCCAGAGATCACGTAGGCCCAGGTCAACATCTGTCCTCTATACTAAAGGGAGACAGTAAATGTCATTCCCTTAAAATCAGTTTAATAACACTGGGAACAATTTTGGGAAAGCAATAAGAAGAAGCTCTGACATCAAAACACACTTGTATTCGTTGTCACTTACTGCTCTGCAGAGTGCAGGGAACCTGGAGGTGCAGGCAATGACAAAGGACAGCAGGCCAAGTATGTAACCCAGGATTTCAGTGTTGTCCTGTCCGAAGAACAATTTTATAATATCAGATACAATACGAGGTAAGGATATTTAGTCTAAATAGATTGTACTAAAGAAGACGAATGTTCATCCACGGGGTGAAAATTGGAGATACTGTGAAACATATGAACTACTGAGTATATAAAACTACTAAGCGCCACATGAGTAAAGTATCACTGCACAAACACATTACATCCATCACTACATGTAAATGCATTTCTCCATGAACTGCATTAAGTCATATAAGTGAGGACTACAACTAGCCACAGTGGTGGTGTGTGCCTACTTGAAGAGTGAAATGCTGCAGCCTCCTCCCAATGAGAGGCCTGTCCGCTGGTTGTTGGGCCACCTTTGACTTCAGAAACCCTCCTGCAACCACCATCAGTACACATATTGCAAGGAGGTGCTGTCTCCTCCGCCCCCTCCTCATCCTCAGCCTCCTTTCTGAGGAAGAACACAAGCAAGAGGGACATTTTTGCAGCTGTAATACATCCTCTATTCATTTGTGTGTTATCTGTAGAGCAACTCTGATAAGTCTCCTCACTGCTTTGCCTAAAGGGTCAGTTGGGTGCTAACACTACAAACACTGGTGCTACTTTTATCAAGTTTGTTTCACCAGTGCACAGCTGAGTGATTGTTTGAGAATGACATGGTTTGCATGATTGCCCAGATATGGCATTTCTCTAAACTCACCTGCCTTTGAGTTCCAGCACAGCAGCACATGGCAGCAGCATGACATGAAAGTGACAGCATCCAGGGCAGCAGCAAAAGCACCCAACAGAACCTACAGAGGAGGGAGCAGAAATAAGTTATTATTGCATCCAACATAATAATGATAATAAAAAAAAAAGTACAGTGATTAAAACTATTACTTGAATCTGCAGCTGTCTGGACAGAATGGCTCCAACTGTGCTGCACATGTTACCGAGGAGGCTATAGAGGAAACTGGAGGTTCCTCCCGGATTCTCTCCCCGAAATGTGCACCTCTCGTACACGAGCCTTACAGAGAGAACACAGGTTCAATGCTAGGATGTTTCCAACAATTTACTGTAATAACTGCTGAATGAAAACAGCACTTACAGGAGGCATGACAGCAGTAAAACCAGCGCAGACAGAGAGCTGAGACCGATGGGGACGCAAAGTTTGTCTGCGTCATGGGAGAAACAGGTGGTGACTGAATCGACGCAAAACTCAACCAAACTGAGGAGGAAAGTGTTGAGATCTCCGCTAGTGTGACTCTCCAGGGGCAATGTGCGTCCTCCCATGTTAACTGGAAATTCGTTTACATTTCGCGGTGCTTAAATAAATTAATGCAGTACCTATGCACCCATACAGCCGTCAAATGCACCTGAGCATAACGGATGCGGTGCCGAGCTGTGCCAACCTGCCCAGATTTGCATACACTGTGCGCCTAGCGGGGGCGCGCACAGTGAAAACCACCAGACATTGGGCCTCATTCACTGATAGGCTGTGTGCGTAAAAATGTTCTTACACTGCGTATAACATACGCGCGCACGCAAAATTACCGTCGGATTTATGACACGTGCGCACCACCACTGAGCATGACAGAATCCTTCGAAATTGACAAGCGCGTGCCCGCCATGTCCAATCAGCATATTGCCACGCCCCTCATTCTCTATATAAGGAAACACGTTTACCCAGTGGTGTGTCAAGGAGAAGGTGTGAGTTGCTTCTTTATTAAGAAGCTTATGCTTCCAATGGAAACTGCCTTGACTCTAGTAAAAAAAAAAAAAAAAAAAGTGTATCAGGCATCTGCTGTAATTGTTGTAATGATTTTCTAACCAACAGCATACACCGACCAGCCAAAACATTAAAACAACTGACAGGTGAAGTGAATAACTTTGACTATTGTGTTCCAATGCGTTGTTCTGCTGGGAAACCTTTGGTTCTGGCATTCATGTGGATACCAACATGTTCCACCCACTCAAACACCGACCAAGTACCTCCCCTCATGGCAACAGCACTCCCCAATGGCAGTGGCCCCCAGCAGAAAAAAGCAGCATGCCACACTACAAAAACTGTTTCGAAATGGCCTGTGGTAGGGATAGGCAGTATTTCTATTACTTGTATTTAAAATACGTATTTCAATTACATTTGAGTATTTTGTAATTTGTTTTTGATAAGGCCGATAAAAAGCAAATGTAATTTGTTACAAAATACTTTTCAGTGGAGTAATTTTGTATTTAAAATACTCAAAATACTTTCTCCACAAATCAAAAAACAAAAATAATAGGCTACACATTCTTATAATATTGGATGTCACAATATTTTTACTTTTATATATATTTTTATCTATATGTTTTAATAAACTTGGGCCATTCAATGACCTAGTGGTCTGTTTTACTGGACTGTGCATAACATAAGAAATTGTATGTTGTTGTGGTTGATGCTTGGGATGAGTATGCTAGAAATGAATTGCCTGGTATAGTTACTCATGGTCTCTAGCTGCAATATGCAAATTCTGAGCATTTTTGGTCAAGGACTTTTTGAGTTATTCACGAAAAGCTTTGTGGACCGACCGACCGACCGACCAACAAAGTGACCTATAGAGCTGCGGGTCGCTGCTAAAAAGAAAAAGAAAAAAAGTATTCTCTGTATTTGAAAATACAAAATACATGTATTTTATTTTGATACATTTTCTTGCACCAGTATTTTGTATTTTGATGTATTTTTGCCCATCTCTGATAAACGCTAATGATGTCGATGAATTGAACCAGTTGGAACCAGTTCTCAATTTCCATCCCTAGTTATATGCATTGTCTCTTTTCAAAATACACTTTTGTTTGCACAGGAAATGTACAGTTTCTGCTCATTATATGCATTCAGTCTTTTTTAAAATAAGCTTAAAATGTCGGTAAAACACCTAGGGCTCTAGTTTCACAGACTGGGCAAGGCGGGGGCGCAGCGCGCACCTGCACTTTGCCAGTTGGCAAAGTGCAGGTGCACTGCACTGGCAGACGGATTTTGCAAGTTTGGCACACCGTGCACGCTGGCGCAGCTACTCCTCTTTCCTACCTCCGTCCCTCCTACCTGCGCAAGTCGGAAAGAGGGAGGAGAGAAGGCGTGGAGTGGGTTTTACACAGCCCATTCACATCACACCAATCAAATGAGCCCCTCTCCTCACCCTTAAATGCGCCGCGCGAAGACGTAATGAGAGTTTACTCAGTTCACCACGGCAGAAGAGAGCAGCAGCGTCAGACGGCCAAACTTCTCCCAGGATGAAACTGATGTTTTGGTCCGGGAGGTCCAAGCTCGCAGTGTCCGAATATACGGAACTGTGAGCAGACCTCCACAGGCTGATGATGCAAAGGTAGCCTGGGAGGAGGTCACCACAATTGTAAATCAATGTTGCGTTTCTCTCGTGCGCGCGCTCTCTCTTTCTCTCTCGCAGTCTCACTCTGTTTCTTTTCTTTTGACTTTTCTAAGATGACAGATGCTGAATATATACTCCATGTCTGATGCTGTGGCTGTTTGTGGTTGGCTGAGAGGGATGTGAACTCATTAGTTTGCAGCTGTGTTAATCAAATCAGGTTGGCTTTCCATTACGCGTGCCAAACAGTGCCAATCCCCTTTGATCTGACATGTGACGGGACAGTCGATACAGATATACATTTATGTGCTGATTGCAGATAGTTGCATTGAATGCATTTTGGGTATTTATTGCATCGTTAATGTGCCTGACATTCTGGAAACCTGCCTGTGAGGTTTTGGTGACGTGTGCACACTGTCCACCGGTCAGCCAAACTTTGGCTTACACCGGCTGGTTTCAGCTGGCGAGCTTTTAGTGCACCTTCGGCGAAGCCTTTTGGCACAAAACTGTCACTGCGCCAAGCTGGATCTGTTGACACCTCCCCCTGCTGCGCTGCCAAACTACCAAACTGAGCGCACCTCGGGTTGCGCTGCTTGAAACTAGCTCTGCGGGGGGTTTGCCACCTTGTGCCACCCTGCGCCACGCCGGGAAACTAGAGCCCCTAGTATTTTGTTTATTACCTTGTGCAACAAAAGCATGAGGTTAGGTTTAGAAAAAAACAACAACTCATGGTTTGGCTAAACATTCTCATAAGAAGTGAACAGTGGGCGCCCAGGTGAAAGTCCATGGTTTGTTGGACCCATCCACCACTCCCCCGTCCCGCCCACTTTATAAGGACTGTCCAGCTCTGTATATTATATTGTTACTGGCGGCATCACAAACTGTCGCCCACCAGTGCATTTCATGACGCTGCGAAAGGTGCCTTTGTGTGTCAATATCTTACTAGGACATCCACTGACATAGTGCCAGTGTTTGACGACTTCCAATTGGTGACTGCTGTGTCAACAACAGCCGCTGTCTGGTTTCCATGTATTAAAACAGGCTGTTCTCCTGCACTGCTGCATAAACCTACAGTGAGTGATGCACCAAAATTTGTATATATTTGTATATATATATATATATATATATATATATATATATATATATGTATCGGTCATTATAACCACGACTCCCTTGAAAATTTTAGTAAACTCTGAAGGAAAAAACCACACACAGACCTGCATTTATTTTAACAGACACGACAACATCCACGATACAAAGACTATCACGTTTTTGGTCCAACTTCACACAGACTTACATTATGACAGGCTCATGATGAAATGACCTGCCGATTCTCGTAACCATATTAACTCCCTCCTGCCTAGTATTTTTCTGACCTGATCCATTTTGGCACACTTTTGGTAGCAGATGTTGTTTAATGAAGGCACTGAGCACATAGGGGGAGGGGTTTGAAATGTGACTGAGCCAGCCCAGTGTCAATTAATAAAATATATCAGTGGGCCAAACTAAGTGTATTACTGGCTGGTCAGACAAAAAACAAATAAAAAACAAACAAACAAACACAAAAACAATTGTACTGGCCTCAAAGACATGTCCGCCCACTGGGAAACCCCCGTCATTCTGCATTCTAGAACACAATGTGTCACAAAGAGTCACAACATTCTAGAACCTCCTAAAATCCTTCGAATAGAGGCCAAGACACCTCGAAACACATTTAGACTTGTGATTTCAACAGTGAACCATTACTGTTTGAGAGTCATGTCTTCAAAATCGTTTCATACCACAAACTCTGGTCAGTGCCAGCGCTCCAGTAAACAACCTGGTGAGTAGCTGTTGGAAAAGTTACTTTTGAAATGAAATTGATTACAGATTACTAGTTACCCTGTTAAAAATGTAATGAATGCTGTAATTATTCTAACTGCTTCATCAAAATAATGTAACTTATTACATGTGATCATTTTTTGATTCATTTTCTAACATGTTTTTTTTAAATTGGGCAATAAAGCTGCAAAATGAGCAGAAATAGTCTCTGCCAAAAGAAGCCATTCCTGCACGGTGAAAAGATGCAAAGCAACAGAATGAATGTTATACTCTACATATAAACTTTTTTACTGTAAGGCATATATTCAGATGTAACCGCTTTGTAATCACCGACATTTTGATTAATATCTGTAATTTAATCACGTGCTTTTTCTCAGGAACTGTAACTGATCACATACATGATGTATTTTGTAATGTAAGTACATGTAGCTGGTTCTTTCTTGGATCACTCAGACAGTGGATAATACAGTAGATTACATCCAGCACATGCAGCCAACAAGATGATCTTTTCTTGTTCTTGCAGGGTGCAACATTGACCTCATCAACCACGCAGTGAAAGACTGCAGATCAGAGGGAAGCAAGACCACCTCCAAGAAAAAGTCTGAGGAGAGTCTTGAAAGAGCCAGCAAGAGGAGCAGGACAAGCCAAAGTCCCTCCAACAGCGGCAACCAGACCTTCAGTGGGCCTTCATCGAGTTCCTTGGTTACCGGGTGTAAAAGGACCAGCATTAAGAGGAAGTCCACCGATGATAAGAGTGAAGAAAGACCCAGGACCCCCAGTCCCTCTGAAGAACCCAAACACCAGACCACCTCTGAGGCCTCATCCAGTAGCAAACCTGGCACCTCCTCATCAGTAAACACTGGCCCGCCTTGCAGCAGAGGTTAGATGAGATAGATGTTTAGCTGACTGCACTGCACACCACCTGGGTTGGCCTGCAGCTAGCTAGCGGCGCAGCTCATTCACATTCACCAATGGTAATGCTGCTATAGGGGGCTTACCTGGGAGACCAGGTGAACACAGTGTTTCCACAGCAACACTGTTGGGTCAAGACGGTGTTACCAGCAGTAATTGCTAAATAAGCAGCGCCACAAGGTAGTTCCTATCAGACCTGGAGGGTGCGCACCACAGTTAACTGAAAAGTAGCAAAAATTAACCGATAGACCGACGTCTAACAATTTGAAAATACTTTTCTTGGTTAACCGTTGACATCCCTACTCAAAACACTGATAAAATCTGCGTTTCACCAGTAAATTCTGTTGAGTTTACTCACTTACTTACTTTGTTACTCTTGAACAGAATCAGGCTTGCTAATCGTCTGCTGGCTAGAAGGTTCAGCCTTTGCTGGGTTTGAATTAATATAGGAAAGAGGATTCAATTTTTGATCACAGGTTAGTATCAGGGGTTAGTTTATGAGTGTGAAGTTCTGAACAAGTATAATCAAAGTTTGTGTTTTGTTTCTGCAGCTGCCTTTGAGGCCAGATATGAGGAGGAGGAACGGCTGGGTAGAGGAGGCTTCGGGACAGTCTTTGCTGGCCGCCGCCAAATACGACAATCTGCCTGTAAGACACATACACACACACACACAGTATCTATGATTCATGTATCCACTTTGTATGTGGTATGAACTAACCAAATGTCTGTGTGACTGTCTCGTAGGTGGCCATAAAACACATCCCCCAACCTGGCATTCAGTGCACATCAATGGTAAGGATGGTTTGTTCTTTGTCCCAGTACAAAGGGAACATATGCACATGTTCCTCTTGTACTTCATATATTCTCACAGCATAGTGTTTATGTGTTCATGAAGGATTCATTATTTCTTTTCTCCTTCCTCTATGGCTAAAGCTGCTGGGTGGGAAAACTCACAAGGTCCCTCTGGAGGTGGCACTGCTGCTGAAACTCAAACCAGTAGCTGCAGTGGTGACCCTGCTGGACTGGTACAATCTGGACCATGAGCTGATTCTGGTCCTGGAGAGACCAGTCCTGCTCGGACCTGATAAATTATATGAACTCTAGAGAGTCGGCCCTGCAGGAACACGAGGCGAAAGTAAGCAGCTGAAGATGTGTGTGTTTCTGTGTTTCTGTCTGTGTCCAGCATGTCACACAGTCTACATGTCTCTTTCTCTCTGCAGGCTATAACAAAACAGCTGGTGAATGCCCTCATTGAAGTCCACTCCAGAGGTGTGTTCCACAGGGACATCAAGCCGGAGAACATTCTTATTGAAACCGGCTCTGATGTCCCACGTGTCCGCCTCATTGACTTTGGCTGTGGCACATTTCTGTCAGGGAGGAGGTACACTCTAGAAACAGGTAGGCTGCCTTTCTCATGGTCCTGTTCTCTGAAACAACCCAGCATCTTTGCTGTCTCTGTCCTTACCTCTGTCCCTCGCCATTCAACTTTGTCTCTGTGTGGCTATGTGTGTTGTAGGAACCTACCCCTACACCCCCCCTGAGTGGTTCCAGCGTCAGTGGTACATGGCTGAACCAACCACTGTGTGGCAGCTTGGTGTAGTGCTGTTTGAGATGCTGCATGATTACATGCCCTTCAACAATAGCTCTGAGATCATGACTGAGGAGCCTAACATCCGTGAGGATCTTTCCATCAGTAAGTCGTAAATGGCAGTCACAGGCAGTCCAAATAATGACACACATAAACACACATAGAGTACAGTGTTTGTATTAAAACATGTTTGCTGTTTGTTTCCCCAGACTGCAACAGTTTTCTACAACGCTGTCTGACCAAGAGACCAGAGGCCCGATCCACCCTCAGGAAACTTAAGATCCACCCCTGGCTGATGTGATACAGTCTGGACCCCTGAGGACCGCAGATAGATGGTAAACCCCTCTGAGGATAAGGTAAGACACGGTAAGGTATGGTAAGGAAAAACTTTAATGTCCCCAGGGGGGAATTTGTGCACAATTAGTGGTCACTGACAGTTCAGAAAAGCGAATGGAACAAAGGATGATCTGTAACGCTTGGTGCTGCATTTAGGGAGACAAAACCTCCGCCCTGATGAAAGCATCTGATCTTCCATCAGGCGGATCTGATCTGTCTGCCCTGCTCATCCCTCTGGCTCTGTCGCTCTCTGTCTCTGTTTATTTGTACTGTCTGACATCTATTGCACGTCTGTCCGTCCTGGAAGAGGATCCCTCCTCAGATGCTCTTCCTGAGGTTCCTACCATTTTCTCCCCCTTAAAGGGGTTTTTGGGCAGTTTTTCCTCATCCGCTGTGAGGGTCTAAGGACAGAGAGATGTTGTATGCGCTGTAAAGCCTTCTGAGGCAATTTGTGATTTTGATATTGGACTGTATGAATAAAATTGAATTGAATTGAATTGAATTGAATTGAGATTTGTGATATTGGGTTTTATGAATAAGCTGTGAATGTAAACTGAACTGAATTTTCTGACAACATTTTTATTAAAGACAGTGTAAACTTGTTTATTACCCAGTGTCCATTTGCATACATTGTTATTGATTTGACATGAGCCTGGATTTGTGTGTTGCTCATACGCAGCTGGTTTTACATTTTATCTGGAGCCGTAATAACAACACGTCCTTCAAGCTAGCAGTTGGTAACTTTTATTGAAATAACTTTGTGTCATATTTGCTGAAACTGTCACTACATTCTGAACAACGTACATGACACAGATAGTCTGTAGAAAAACCTTCTCCCTCCTCCTCCGACCATGGTACGGTCAGCAACAACCAATCAGAGCTGAGGAGTCTGTAATGCATTTAGCTGCCAAACATTACAGTCACTCTGTAAACTACGGTCAAACTGCCAAACTAGGCAGCGCTGATCAAATATGAATCAAGGTTGTGTTACTGTATTGTCTATTTTCACCTCAAATGTTGTCAGAAACATATTTTGGTGCACTGTTGAGCTGTAAAATTTGCTTGTCGAAGCAAAATTCTGAATATTAAAATACACAAACACTCATTTGGAAGCGGAGCACTATGGCCGCCACAAGATAACGGTTTACTAGCAACCTAGAAGCCCGGCTCCAGGTCCAATAATTTCCTCTTCGTTGGTGTTATGACTGCCCAGAAGTACCTGGTATGTGACGAGTCAGCGGAGACCCGAGCCGTTCACAGTTCTCTCTTTGTGGCAGGTACCGGTTCACAAACCTCACCGCACTGACGGGACTGTTCGTAAGTTGGCAGAGGAGGAGGGTGGCTGGTTGATTTTTATATTATTGATTTATTTTATTTTGATCCCCCCTGTAGCCACAAATATTTTTCCTTGAGCTTTTGGAAGTTACTGGTGGAAAATGCATGACCCTTCACCATGAATACGATTTTTAAAATTTAGCTGAGTTCATCCAATGAACTCAGCTAAGCGTGCCACACCACCCAACGACAAAAGCCAGTGGACTAAAAACATCCTTTGTGTCTAATAGTAGAGCAGTCGGCCCAATGTAGCCCTGTGTGTGTGCTGGGCCCTTACCACACACATGATGGAGGAGAGGGTGGCTCCAGAGGAGCCTTTGTATTTTCTTGTTAAATGTGTTATTTAAAATTTTCACTGCGCTCCTAAATTTCTTTCTGTGCTCCTAAATGTTTTCAGTTTCAGCTCCTAGTGAAAAAGGTTAGTGTAGAGACCTGGTTAACAGAAAAGACTGGCGTGGGGTCTCTTCATTTTTACTGCAAGTAGTTATAATTACATGTTAATCACTTATCGATGCTGTTTTTGAAGTATGAATAAGTCCATAAGTTATTTATTCCATTGAAATATCATTGATGTATTATAGAAAAGTGATTTATCTTTTTATAATTGACAAAAGGCACATCTGCTTAATTTTTGCTGTGGTACTGTGATACTACTCAGAACCATGATACTTTCACTAGTATCGTACCGTGGGTCCCAATTTTGGTACTGTGACAACACTAGCGCAGTGTTGCCAACTTAACGACTTTTTCGCTATATTGAGCGACTTTTCAGACTGCGACTTTCAGAAAGCGACTCTTTTTCAAAAAAGCAACTAGCGACAAATCTAGCAACTTTTTCTGATGTTATTGAAGACTTCTGAAGACTCTGTTGTGAGAGCACACATCGTTCTTATTCTTCTCAACGAGCAGCGGATGCTGCCGTGCCGTGGGCTCCTCTCTCGCCCCAAAGCACTCACAGACGCCCCAGTCCTCCCTCCCAGCAGCAGTCAGAGCAGGAGATGTTAACCCCTCCACGTCCAGACTGCAAGTGAATCGCGCATGTGCGGAACCACCGCTGGCTGATCCCAACCTGGTTTACAGTCAGGGCGGGATGTAAATGTAAAATTTTCTTTGTCTAATATAAATCACTGAAAGAAGGTTCATTTGTAGTTCTAAACATATTCAGGGTGTTTTTACCCAGTTTTTTTCTCTCCCACGACGTTATTCCTGTCTCCTACAGCAGCCATTACAATTACATGCATATGGACAATTATGCAAATTAGGTGATGGCGTCATTTAGCGACTTCTAGCGACTTTTAGGACAGCCAATAGCTACTTTTCTTACTGAGAAGTTGGCAACAGTGCACTAGCGGGTAGATTGGCCTAGCCTACTACAAATCACAAGTCAGTTTCAAATTAAGAGCCATCTGAATATCCTGGGGCAAGTGCCTTTAAGTGTTGGATAATAGTTTTTATATCTGGACTGTATGATTAAAAAAAAAAAAAAGAAATTCTGAATATTAAAATACACTAACACTCAATTTCCCTCATTTTGCAAATGAACAAAGTTGAATGTTTCAGCAAAACTACCAAAACAGAGTGCAGTTCATCCTACCTCGTTCCACAATTTGTTTTTTTTATACCAGCTACAAAATACTTTCTCACTCTGGAATTGATATAAAATGTTTGGCATGAAAATGACAACCTTCAAAATAGCCAGAGGCCACTGTATTAGTTAATCTGTCATATATAGGATGCAGTAGGCTATATGCATGGACCTATCAGCGTTTCATAAGCAACCATTTCAAAATTACTTTACAAATAGGCCTACATTATATTTACTGCTCTTGAATTCTACCAAACTGTGGAAAGAATAAATGAATGAATGAAAATGAAAATAAAGAAGTTGCATATAATGAATCATTTCACTTACACTGTAACAGTGCTGGTATGCTGAACAAGATCTGAATGATGAGGACATATTTCACATAGAATCTGAATCTGCACACTACCTTTGAATCGTCCCCCTCTTGAAGTCAATCTTTTAATCCTCTCTCTTTCTACAAATCTTTAGTGTATTCTTTCCATATTTCGCCCACTTGTTAGCGAATAGTTAAAGAACCTCCATTAATCACACAATTTAAACGTGAGAATTCTCATTGACTGACCGTCACCTGTGTGTATACAGGTACATCACACCAAATTGTGAGAAAACAAGCGCAAATTTGCAATAGCTGTGACCAAATTTGCTATTATCATGCCATTAATGGATGAATCACGATTGTTCTTTCTGGCATAGTTACTTGAGGTCTCTAATTGCAGCATGTACATTTTCAGCATTTTTAGTCAAGGATTTTTTGAGTTGTTCACAAAAAGATTTGAATTGGTTAGTATAGCACCACCTATGGACGAATCGTGGGTATTCTTTGTGGTAAAGTTACTCATGGTTGTTGGTTGCAGTATGCATATTTTGAGCATTTTTGGTCAAGGACTTTTTGAGTTGTTCACAAAAAGCTTTGTGGACTGACCGACCGACCAACCGACCGACCGACCGACAAAGTGACTGAAAGAGCTGCGGGTCGCTGCTAAAAAGAAAAAGAAAAAAGTATTTTCTGTATTTGAAAATACAAAATACATATATTTTATTTTGATACATTTTCTGGCACCAGTATTTTACTTTGATACATTTATTTGAGGGCCTATGGAGCGTAACAAAAAGTTCAAGGTGTCGACCTGGCTTCTAAATTTCCCATATATATATATATATATATATATGTATATATTTGAAAAAACAAACAAACATGGCTCTTTAAGGAGTTTTTTTTGTTTATTAAAATAATTGGAGCAGTATAAAAAGGTTAACATCTGGACCCAGTTAAAGAAACACGCATTCTGAAAGTTAAGGTAGATTGTGTGTGTTGAAGTAGTGTAAATGCCATTGAACCCATCTTTTAAGGACTTTTGAGCACACTATACAGTATAAAGGATAAATACACACCCTCAGAATTCATACAAAACTCAACATTAAATCATCTTCACCAAAATGTGTTTATATGAGTGTAATACATGGATATAGGCACTTCGGTGAATTTAGGTGAAAATTACACTTCGATAAAAATGTCTCAGTGGAATCACCCTATTGTGCATTTAAAGCGTGAATGGCTACATATTTCTCACTTTCTGTCAGTGAATTGAGCAGCACTCTGAAACCACACCTTCTCCACCTGCTCCTTTCCGAGCTTCCAGAGTTGACGGAGAGTATGGACACCCCTCCTGGATGTAATCATCAGATACTCTTCATTTTCCGGATGCAACATCACGGAGTGACGAGCTAAAACCAGCGACTGGCAGAAGCGGGACAGCACCAGCACATAGAGACAATCTTTCTCTGCCTCGTTGAGGGGAAGGACACTTTCCCACCCTGCAAGGACAGGTCCACCCACATCTATGGGTTTTGGGTGCTCCGTCATCATGTACATGATAGCGATGGCCAGCTCATGGATGAAGTAGCCAGTGTTCATGTGCCCAAAGTCAAGGATGCCAGAAATCTTGTGGCCGTTACCCTCAGGTTGTACAAGCACATTGAGGTCACTGAAGTCACCATGGTTAATGCCTTAGAGATGGAATAAATGAAATATCACTCATGTATTCAGTAACATATCAGGTCTATGCTTACAGTAAACAAAGTGCCAATGAATGTTTGAACTTATCAGCTCCTGTATCTAAATCTTTATAAGTAAATATCATACTCACACTTGCGTAAATTGGAGCGTTTAGGGATCACAGAGGTCTTATACTGATGAATGACAGACTTCACAACCTCCTGAAGAGGATCTCCATCTAATAAGTGGACGTATGCCTCCAGGAGGGGAACACTTGACAGACTCCATATGAAATTCTCTCTCTGCAGCACGCCAAGATCAGGGTGCTCCAACTGGAAAAAAACAATAATAATAAGCGGAAGGCAGTAGAAAAAGACAGAACTGAAGATAGTGAAGTAAACATGTTTTGATTATCAAAACTTAGCAGCTCCAGAAGTCCAGCTTTATGTTTAATGAGCAGTGAAAGGTTAGGCGTTTATTATATACATTATCTGAATTAGATTCTGAAATAATGTAAACATGATAACAGTGAAGTAGCATAACAAAGTGGTGAGTAAATTGGTGACTTAAGAATTCCAATTCTAAACGACACAAGTACTGTCACTTTGCAGTATGTAAGGTTTAGGGGGATTTAGTGACATCTTGCTGTGAGGACTGGAGGTTGCAACCCTTCAGTGTTCATTGTTCAGGAGATTTACTGGGAGCAGAATTATCCGCAGGTCACTTCCTCTCCAAAACAAACAGACCCGGTGAACACACTAAAGCAGTGTCACAACATAATGCCAATGGCCCTATCAAGAGCAGGTGTTTGGTTTGTAAAAAACATACTTATTTTATTACATTCCATTTTTGCCAGTATATCCCCCTGAATGCTACACACTGGACCTTCAAGACAATTGTTATTGTCACAGCAATTCAGGGATTCAGATTTCATGCTATTACAAAACAAAGTAAATGATCTAAAAGTTTCACAGGGGTTTATCCACTGTACCTGGTGAAAGATTTTTTCCATCCTGGCTGCTGTCTTGCCAGCTTCATACAGTAACTGTGGTGTTAAAGGGACCTTGGAAATGGTGGTTCCAGGCAAATAAGTAAACAGTCGCACCAGGTACCTCTGAGGGCCATAGCCACAATCTGCCAAAGAAAAAGACAGGATTAGTGTAACAGCCATTCCCCTCACTGTTAGTCCTCATAAAGCATCAGCTTTACTCAGGGGTACATATCATTACTAGATGTGAATATCAAAGGGGGACTATGCCGTACTTTTAAAACACTCTAGCTATGTGTTTCTATGTCCTAAGTATTTTTGTCACTATTTTATTACAAAGTAAAATCGGATGGTTTGGTGACTCAGTGATCCAAGCTTGCAACTTAGATCACAGGTTAATCACATATAAGCAAGTGCAAACGTGCTCTTACAGCTGCAGTTAAGTTTCACGTCAAGCCCAGGCTGCCTGTCAGATTAGATGCTGAGAGGATGAGATGATTTCATGGTAGAAGCAGGACGTGGCAGCAGAGATTTTATTATTATCAGGATTTACTTGTACTTGTGTGCTTTTACTTTCAATACTTACTGTACTTTTAATATAATACAGTAACTTAGGATACTTAAATAGAGCAAATATCTGATACTTTTCCTCAAGTAATATTCTAGTAGGTGACTTTAACTGCTACTAAAGTCATTTTCTGGTAAGATATCTGTACTTTTCCTCAAGTATGGCTTTCAGGTTCTTCATCCACCATGGGGTATTTCAGAAATCCTCCTCCACCAAAGCCTCCAGCTGATTCAGCTGAGCATACACATTTACATACATCCTAGGTACCTCCTATACATCACAAAGGTATTTACAACACAACCTGCATGTTTCACACATGGGTCATGAGTGAATGTTGACAGAGAAAATGCAATAAAGGTGCAGGTGCATCAGGCCTGACCCATGTGACTGGTCTCATACCTGTTTCTTCCAGGCTCATGAGCTGTCCTGAGGTGGTGGGCACGACTGTTTGGACAGGAAGTCCATTCTGGTGGAGGACAGACATAGCATATGTCTGCACCTCAATCAGGGTGGGGTTCTCACTGTCTTCTGAGTTCATTATCTTCAGGGCGTACTCGCCACCCTCAGCGGGCGCCACATAGAAGTTCTGGTCATCATAGCTCGGCAGAGAGTGGATTTCTGATGGTGTCAGTTTGAAGAGCCTCTTCATCATCTCAGTCACCTGAGACTGGCTGAAGTGGGGCTGGGCATGATTATCTGACATTATTGCTGAAAGAAAACAACACGGAAAAGGATTTTGTTTACGGATATTTACAAAAGCATCATAACCCGTAGTAAATTGACTGACTCCATTGTATATATATATATATATATATATGGCCTCTTGGACCATTTATCTCAGAACTGATTAGCTACTGCTTTAGCATTAAAATATATCATATTAAAATAGCCTATATTATTATTATTATTATTATTATTATTATTATTGTTGTTGTTGTTGTTGTTATTATCATTATTATTATTACTGTCCCCGTACTGTACAAACTGTAAGTAAATCTTATTCCTGACTATGTGACGTCGCCATTAATGTGTTTCTATTTAAAATATTGATTTTTTTTTGGATGCCATCTAGGCTGTTTTTCTTCGTTTTGTTTTTTTAAAGTCTATATTTTGCTTTACAAAAACGTGAAAAGGCAGCTGTGACCAAGCTATCATGAGGTGAGTAGCACTGCAAGCATAATTAATAGCGATATACTTCAGTTTGTCTGTGTGTTTTTGTATGTGTGGCACCACACATGTGCGAGTGGGGTTGGTACAATGGTTAGATTTATAAACAACCCAATGGAAGCCAGACAACGCCACCCTGGGAATTTCGCCCAGGAAATAGTTTCGTACCAATACAAGGCACACAGGTTAGTTTTACTTGAGGCGGGAGACGTGGTTCTGGTTAAAATACAATATGCTTTATTACAAAAGTTATTAAAAATACCTAATAAAAATACCATGCATACAGGGATGTGAAGGGAAGGGAGGACACTAACAGGGATAGAGCTTACCAGTGGAGGGGAATGGGGCAATGAGGAGGTGAGAGGGATCCCAGAAAAGGAGCACCCCAGTCACTCGTGTCACTCACGACGCAAACACACAACAGGGAAACCAAATGAAAACTGGGGGTTGCACAGCACACAAAAGGGGACACCACCACCAGGGCACCAAGACCACCATCGTAAGCTTCCAGCACCTGAAAGGAGGGGAAACGATTATCGGGGTGAACTCAAATAATCAGATCACCACTAAACAAAAATAAATACAAAGCTTTTAACAAAGGGGCAGCGACCAAGTTTACAACTTAACCAAATTAACAAAATAATTTAGCTGCCATAAATATTTCAAAACAATTTAACAAGAACACTGTACACAAAATAATCAGAATTATTCAAACACAATATAAATGGCACTTGATCAAAATCAAGTTAACATGACATCAGATAACCAAAACAAAAATAACTGAAACTAATCAATTCAGTGCACCTCCAGTGGTGACAAAACAAGCAAATGGGAAGCCAATAAACAAAAATGAGAAAATAAGGGAGTTAACCCCGCAGCTCACACACATAAAATATGGGCCTGAGGAAAATGGGCTGCGAACGTCAGCATATACAGTTCGTTTGTTTTAGCTGCACGAGCCTCCTATCAACGCCAGCATAGTTGACACTGGCAGAAGCAAGGCAGGAAAGCCACAGCCCAGAGGCAAGGGGGGCGACAAGATGGGCCCAGAGGGCGACAAGATGGGCACTGCCCTCCTATATAGCGTGGCCTCAGGTGCTGATTGGTTAATGTGCTGAGGGGAGAGCAAGGTGGTACACTCGTCATGAGAGCAGGGATGATGCATCTCATCCTGCTACAATCTACCCCCCCTTATTGCATCGTCGCCCCGACGATGTAGCAATCAAGGCCAATGCTACCAATGCTAGTTCCATGGTCTAAAGAGAGCTGAAACTGCATTTGAAACAGAGCCAGAAGAATTTACAGCCCCACGTACCAACTCTCTGGCAGAGCTTGGGAGATGGTGGATGTTGGGGTGTTGACCTGCGTGCCGTACGGCGCACTGCCAGTTATCTGGGGTCAGGGTAAGTGGCTGGTGGGACGGCCAATTGGGCAGATGGCAAGTCTGCCACCGCAGCGGGGGCCACAGAAGGGCCTGACACTGTTGGAACTGGGTCCACTTGTGGGAGCAGCAACTGAGGAGTGGTTTGGGTCACTGCAGCTGTTCGAACTGGGGTGGCATAAGGGGCCTCATGCCTCAACATGAGCAAATCACCATCACCAGGTAGTTCATCTTCCGACTGTGGCTGATCAGGAGGGGGTGAAAGAGGGGCAGCAGCGCCATGCGGAGCACCAGCCCCAACCACAGCCTTTAGCAGTGTCCGGTGGACCTGTTTGACTTTGGTCTGGTCGTCGGCAGGGGCAATGGTATACACAGAGCCTCCCTCTTTTGGTGCTTTTAAGACCCTGTATAATACAGGCCCCCACAGATCTTGGATCTTATGACGCCTTTACACTGAAGTCCTGCAGCCACAACCATTGGCCCTCCTGCAGTGGAGCATCTCGAACATGCCGGTCGTAGTTGTTCTTCTAGCGTTCAGCTGCGACCCTCAGCCTCTCCCGGGTGCCTTCGAAGGCAATCTGTAAGTGGGTCTGGTGCTCCTGTATCCACTCATTGACATAGCCACTGACCGGATCCTGGACTTGACCCAATAAGAAATCGACTGGGAGCCTGGGCTCCTGCCTGAACATCAGCAAGAACGGGGATTCACCGGTTGCCTGGTGGGGGGTGGTGTTGTAAGAGTATAAGAGCTGAAGCAAACAGGAGTGCCAGTCCTGCTTCCGAGAGACAGGCAGGGTACACAGCAAGTTTGTGAAGGGTTCGATTAAACCATTTGCACTGCCCATTGCCAGCCTGATGGTACGGGTGGTATGGGATTTCTCAGTGCCATAGAGGTTACAAAGCTGCTGAATCAGACCACTTTCAAAGTTGTGGCCCTGGTCTGAATGTATACGGCGGGACACCAAACTTACAGAACCATTCCGTGACCAGAACTTGAGCCACAGTGGAGGCTCGTTGGTCACAGGTGGGAATGGCCAGTGTGTATTTACTGAAATGTCAGTCATAACAAGGACGTTTTCCAACCCAGTACGGGTGGGCTCCAACACCGTGTAGTCCATGGCCACGATTTCGTTAGGCCGAGATGCCAGCAAATGCCCCATGAAGCTTTGAGCAGCGGGCTGGGTCACCTTGGTGCCTGTGCCTCTGGTGGACCTCTGTCAGAACCTCTTCTTTCAAGGCAGCAGGCAACAGCAGCTGGAAAACTGCCTCAGCACCATCTGGGCGAAAGACCTGACGATACAAAGTTCCATTCCTCTCAACCAGGCGATCCCATTGGCGGAGGAGGGCCAAAACAGGCTGCGATAGCCGTTTGCGCTCCTCATGGTTTGGACGCCGCTTCTGTGTCCAGAACATCAAGACTTCCCGAATTACAGGGTCAGCCTGCTGGAGTGTGCAGATGTCAGAAGGGGCATGATGAGGCAGAGCTAAAACGGCAGCTTGGGTTGCCTTGGACCCTTAAACCTGCAAGACTTGCTGCAAGGGTTCCGGAAGTGACGTGCCAGGGAGAATGGCTTCCATGTTCTGTGCACCAGGAGAATGCTGACGGGACAAGGTATCAGCATTCTGGTTAACCTTTCCCGAGCGGTATTTGACCTCAAAATCAAATGCTGCAAGCTGGGCTGCCCAGCGTTGTTCTGTGGCACCAGGCTTGGCGGAGGACAGGTGGCTAAGAGCATTGTTGTCTATGTAGACA
Organism: Epinephelus fuscoguttatus; assembly: GCF_011397635.1. NCBI lineage: Eukaryota > Metazoa > Chordata > Actinopteri > Perciformes > Serranidae > Epinephelus > Epinephelus fuscoguttatus. The sequence continues at coordinate 23,661,213 of NC_064761.1, forward strand.
ACACACTTATGGCCAAGCAGATACTCCCTGAATTTCTCAGTCATGGCCCACTTGAGTGCCAAAAACTCCAACTTCATGGAGCTATAGTTAGCCATGTTGCGCTCAGTGGGCCTCAGACCTCTGCTTGCATAAGCGATGGGCCTCACCTTACCATCCTGCTCCTGTGACAGCACTGCTCCCAAGCCACCATGACTTGCGTCAACCTCCAGGATGGAAGGGAGGGAGAAGTCGGCGTAAGCCAACACAGGTGCAGTGGTAAGCTTTGTTTTAAGGGCCTCAAAACTGCTGTGACACTGCTCAGACCAGTTCCAGCAAAAGCATGCTCTGCCCTCTCCCTCGACTTGGTGCCTCCCCACTCAGCCACCAGCCTGTATAGAGGGGCAGCCAACTTGGCAAAACCTTCCACAAACCGGCGGTAGTAAATGGCAAAGCGAAGGAACGACCGCAGTTTACAGATGGTAGTTGGAGGCTGCCAGTTGGCTACCACCTCCACTTTGCTGGGATCTGTGGAGACACCCTTGTCGGAAATCACATGCCCCAAGTAGCGCACCTCCTGCTGGAAAAAAGATGCACTTGGTGAGCTTTGCCTTTAACCCCTCCTGCTGCAGCTGCCCCAGCACCACCTCCAACCTCTCCAGGTGTTGCTTAACCGTGGAGGAGAAAACCACGATGTCATCAAGATACAGTGGTGGAAAAAAGTTTTCGGACACCCTTAAAATTTTACACAACCTCAAATATTATCATGAAATATTTGTGGAAAAATCTTTTTTGTGTTTCAAAAGGTGTGGCTGCATTAGACAGATACAAACAAATACAAATTCTATTTTTTTGTTTATTGTTTACAAGAAAAAACAAAACTAAATTCTTGACAGTTTCAATATGTCAGTTCTCAACATTGTCGGTATCAAAGTCAACAAATGACCAACACCAGCAGCACTCATGCATCCCCAAACCATGATATTGCCTCAACCATGCTTGACAGTAGGTACTGTACATGCTGGAGATAATGCTTCACTTGGCCTTCTGCGTACCCTCACATTAGTAGGAGGAAGATAAAGCTGGAAACTGGACTCATCTGACCACAAAATCTTCTTCCAATTCCTGGCTGTCCAGTTCTTGTGTGCCTGGGCCCAACGACGCCGGGCTAACCTCTGTCTCTCATTGATCAGGGGCTTCTTGATAGCCTTGTAGGACCTTAAGCCATGATCTAAAAGTCGGCCACGTACAGTGCGGGTGGAACACTGGACACCAGTTTGGTTTGACCACTGCTGCTGAAGCTCTTGTGATGTCATTCGGCGGTTTTGCCTGCACATGCGGATCAGGATGCGGTCATTTCTTGCTGAAGAAACCCTTGGACGCCCAGATCTTGGTTTGTCTTCCAGGCTGTTGGTTCGTCTGTATTTCTGCAGAGTGTATCCAACTGCTGAAGGACTGCATCTGCACTTCCTGGCTATCTGGCGGCAGCTGTATCCTTCCTGGCTGAGAATCTTTATCTTCAGGCGTGTTTCCTACGTTAGGTTCCTTGTTTTAGCCATTTTTGTGTCTGAAGAACTTTCAAATGTGCTGGCTTTATGTAGACACGAAGCTTGGCAACAAAAATTGTGTCTTAATAAAAAGAACGACCTTCATCACTGGTACCAAAATGACCCAATACTCAAAATTTCTTATGTATTTTTATGGAACCAATCAAGTTTAAGTTTTTAATGGCTTTTTTAGGATTTATTTAGTATTTTGGCTGTGACTGTACTAAAAGAAATTGCACTTGAAGACATAAGAGTGATTCTTAATGCAATATTTCACAAATGCATGGGGTGTCCGAAAACTTTTTTCCACCACTGTATATTAGCAAGGATTGGCATTATTGGTCCCCAAAAATCCATTGCATCAATCTCTGGAAGGTGCTGGGAGCGTTGCAGAGTCCAAAGGGCACGCGATTCCACTCGAAGAGGCCAAATGGAGTGCAGAACGCTGTTTTGGGCCGGTCTGTCTCGGTTGTATCCGCTGGCGAGGTCCATGGTGGAAAACCAGCGGGCACCTGTCAAGGCATCAAGAGACTCCTCGATGCGAGGGAGAGGAAATGCGTCTTTTCTGGTCTTGTTGTTCAGTGGCCTAGAGTCAACGCACATGCGGAGACTGCCGTCTTTCTTTTTAACCAGCACGATGGGGGACGCATAAGGGCTGCTGCTCTCTCTGACTGCCTGGGCCTCCAGCTATTTGTTAATATGCTCTTTCAGGAGGAATGCGCCTGTAGCGCTGGCGGACAGGAACATCGTCCACAAGAGCAATGTCGTGGGCAATCAAGTTGGTGCAGCCAAGGTCCCCATCATGAGCAGAAAAGACAGGAGTATACTTTGTGAGGAGAGACCTGACCTTACTCTGCTCTCCAGCAGGCAAGGAGGACAAATTCATGGCTGCTATCTGCTCTGGGACAGAAGCAGAAGCCGACTGGGATATCACTGTGACCACACTAGATGGCACTTCTGTGACCCCAGCAGGCATGCTCACAATGCTTACCTCATGCAAACTGCCAACAACAGTACGGGGGTAGAGCAACACGTCGGTGGAACCTACATTCACTATGGGAATGTAGGCTCTGCCCCTTTCCACCCAGACCAAAGCAGGAGAGGCAAGCAGTACGGCAGGAAGGCCAGAGTCCAAGGGCTCAAACAGCGTGGTGGTACCAGAGTACTGTTTTGAGCATGTGGCCACAACAATCTTCATCACACCACCAGGGATCCGACATGCCTTCCTGCCACGCACCCTGACCTTACCCAAGACATGCTGATGTAGGGCTGCTCGATTATGGAAAAAATCATAATCACAATTATTTTGGTCAGTATTGAAATCATGATTATTTACACGATTATGTCTTTAAATTTGGAACAGCATTTATTGAACATGTTTGGAACAGCATTTATTGAACATGTTAAAAAACACTCTCCTGTGAAATATATAAAAATATCTTGTAATGTAGTAGCAGGGTCCGACATTAAGGTTTTTTTCCTTTTTTTCCACACCGGGGACTCCACGGCACTGGCCGTTTGGCCGTGGTATAATTCCTGCCCTGCGATTAGAAATAATAAAAATAAAAATCCGAGTCGGTGCTGCTTGCCCGATTGGGCATGTCTGCGCAGGGACTGCTGGCCCACGGATATTTTTACTTGCCCGGGCATTGGGCAACCGTTCATGTCGGACCCTAAACTGTTGTAGGCTACTGCACTCAATCCTTTGAAAACAAGAAATAAATAAAATACAATACAATAAGAGACAGATACTTCAATAAATGAAGTGGTTCTACCTTTTTTAATCAACCAAGCGACGCTGCTCAGCCTCACCCTCTGTCATCTTTACACGTGCTTAAATCGCCAGCCTAGATCTCCACTCTACACACACGCGGGGGCGGGGGTGTAGCGGTTGAGTTGCGCATACACGTCTCAGAACAGAAACACCAAATAATCGTTTTTCCTCGATTATATGAATTTTGAGATTGTCTGGAGCCAAAATCGTAATCACGATTAAAATTCGATTAACTGAACAGCCCTATGCTGATGGGCCTGCACAGTGGCCTGGTGGCACTTCTGCAGTGCCTGCACAACTGACTCTGGTGCCTCGGACACAGAGGGCAAGTCGAACAGGGCCAAGCCGTGCTGCCCAAAGAGCTCACGGTAACACCTACGGATTACATTCATCCCTAAAACACCAGGGACCTGGGCAGAAACACCTCCAGGGGGGTCCTTGACCACTAACACCCCACACCGCGGCATCAATTTACCACAGAGCTTAATTTCAAGCTCCAAGTAGTCAATGTAGGGGATGGCTAGCCCATTGGCTGCCCTGAGCTGCAACCAGTGGCAAGACTGAAGCTTCTCTTGCCCCCCAGGCTCAAAAAGCTGGTGGAAGAAGCTCTCTGTTATGGTAGACACCATGGAACCAGTATCTATCAAGGTACATTAACTCCACCCATGCTTACATCCAAATGAGGACAAGATGACATAAGCTTGGACACCTCTTTGGAATCACCCAAAACTACTTCTGAGCCAGTGGCTGCACCCCCCAAAGTGTGGCTCTGCAATTTGGCGGGCGCTAGTTTTCCGAAGGCTGAGTAGCATGGGGCTGCCTGCGCAACTGTTGCGCAGGTAAAGAAGGCTGAGTGCGAGGAGCAGTACGAACCCCATCGCACTCTCTGGCGAAATGACCAGGGTGCTGACATCGACTACAGATGATGGGGCCACGATGAGAAGAGCGACTGGGCTGATGAGAACTCTGCAAGTGAGAAATGCTTTGAGTGAGTTGGTTAAGCTGCTCTTGCTCGAGTTTAAGCATCTCCCTCATCTCACTCAGCTCAGACACATGGAGTGGGTTAGCTACCCCCTGATGACCACTTTTGACTCCATACTGAAGGCCAAGAACTGAGGGGACAGAGTGACCGGTCCCTAGCGCCTCCTGGCAAACCCTCACGCTCCCACCTGATCGCCTCACCCCGGACCTCAAGCAATGTAGCAGTAGGCTGCCTGCACACAAACTGTTTTAATTCGCGGCAGAGAGCACCATCAATAACATGCTCAACAAATTGATCGTGTAGCAAGACCTCAGCGTTTGGCATGTCACTAGGCGCACGCTGTTTTACAGATGCCATGAGACTTATTAACGCAAGAGAGAACTCTTGCAGGGTCTCCCCATCTTGCTGTTGTCTGGAGAAGAAAGCCTCTTGCAAGGCTACGTAAGAGTCAGAACAACCATAAAGCTCTTGCAACACAGCAATTATCTTGGCTGGGTCTCCCCGTTCCGCACTAGAACGGAATTTGATCTCCTCACGAGCCTCTCCCTCAAGGTGATCAAACAAGAAAAATGCCTGATCGGATGTAGACAAATGACGCGTGCTCTCATGCAAGTCTGTACCTCTTCAACCCACTCAGCTAACCCTATACCTGTTCTTCCCCTGAACATAGGATATCTACTGTCTCTGGGCACAAACACGAGTCTCTCTGTTAAAGGGGCACTAGCAGTAGAAGGAGCAGTGGGGGGCACAGCAGAAGTAGAAGGCACGGCACTAGGACTAGGCACGGCCGCAGCCTGTTCCTGTCGCAGCCTCTCATTATCTGCTCTCAACTGTACAACTAAATCCTCAAATCTTGCAACTCTCCTCCATAGCTACACCTGGACCAAGTAAAGTGGAGACACAAGTTCAAATATGATGGGGCAGCAGGGCAAAATGAGAACGGAGAAAACAGTTCGGATCCTCACCAGGACTCTGAATAGTCCACACGAAACCAACTGCCGCTTTGCTTCTGGACAAAATGTGAAACATCTAAGACAGTTTTTACCAAGGGCCAAAGTAAAAATGAGGGAGATAAGGGGGGAGGAAAAAAAAAAAAAAAAAAAAAAGGGAATACACGTCTCCACACTCAAAGTAAATCCTTCCGACAACGCCAGAATGTGGCACCACACACGTCTGAGTGGGGTTGGTACAATGGTTAGATTTATAAACAACCCAATGGAAGCCAGACAATGCCACCCTGGGAATTTCCCAGGAAATAGTTATAGTACCAATACAAAGCACACAGGTTAGTTTTACTTGAGGCGGAGACGTGGTTCTGGTTAAAATACAATATGCTTTATTACAAAAGTTATTAAAAATACTTAATAAAAATACCATGCATACAGGGATGTGAAGGGAAGGAGGACACTAACAGGGATAGAGCTTACCAGTGGAGGGGAATGGGGCAATGAGGAGGTGAGAGGATCCCAGGAAAAGGAGCACCCCAGTCACCTGTGTCACTCACATACGCAAACACACAACAGGGAAACCAAATGAAAACTGGGGGTTGCACAGCACACAAAAGGGGACACCACCACCAGGGCACCAAGACCACCATCGTAAGTTTCCAGCACCTGAAAGGAGGGGAAACGATTATCGGGGTGAACTCAAATAATCAAATCACCACTAAACAAAAATAGATACAAAGCTTTTAACAAAGGGGCAGCGACCAAGTTTACAACTTAACCAAATTAACAAAATAATTTAGCTGCCATAAATATTTCAAAACAATTTAACAAGAACAATGTACCCAAAATAATCAGAATTATTCAAACACAATATAAATGGCACTTGATCAAAATCAATCAACATGACATCAGATAACCAAAACAAAAATAATTGAAACTAATCAATTCACCTCCAGTGGTGACAAAACAAGCAAATGGGAAGCCAATAAACAAAAATGAGAAAATAAGGAGTTAACCCGCAGCTCACACACATAAAATATGGGCCTGAGGAAAATGGGCGAACGTCAGCATATACAGTTCGTTTGTTTTAGCTGCACAAGCCTCCTATCAACACCAGCATAGCTGACACCGGCAGAAACAAGGCAGGAAAGCCACAGCCCAGAGGCAAGGCACGGCAAATGGCGGTGTACACCAGTCAGTGCAAAGCAGCAGCAAAGAACAGCAAAACAGGAGCAAAGCAAAGCAGACCCAAGCAAAGCAGCAGTGGTTCCCAATCAGCAGCGTCACATGGCCCACCTGTCAGTGTCTGCCATAAATAAAAAGAAATAAACTAAATTAATACAAAAGACACACTAAATGTTAAGGGTGAGAGCAGAGAGACAGGTTGACATGTGCTGTACATACCGATCAGGCTGCGTCAGACCGCATGCGGGAGAGGAGATGAGAGTTTCACGCTCGGATGGCTGCGGTTGCAAACCGCGGCCGCCAATAAGCCACGTGCGCCGGAACGGAGATTCCCCGTGAGCGGTTACGTCGGCACGGTGTCGGACAATCCGACGTCTGAAACCAAACATAGCGACCAATATAATAACGTGCCGAATCAGGCGAAATCAGGTACCAAAGCAAGACAGCTACTATCACATTACCTGCACCAGCAACGGTGGGAAGGAGGAAGTGAGGCGACCAGGAAGTGGGCGGGCCTCAGAGCCAAAGAGACAGAGGGCGACAAGATGGGCATTGCCCTCCTACAGAGAGAGAGAGGCCTCAGGTGCTGATTGGTTAATGTGCTGAGGGGAGCGCAAGGTGCTCCCCTCAGCACATTAACCCCTTGCATATATAGCAGGATGAGATAATGCATCTCATCCTGCTATATATGCAAGCAGTCTGCTGGTCTGCTGACAGTCCAAAATGGCGGCGGTAGGACGAAACCATGGGCGAGTCTGTTGCTATGGGGTTGCTATTGAGTTTCGCCTCTTGGTATCCATGCTCTTTGGATAAACGGAGTTATAGGCAGCCGACGTCCCCGGGTACGTCCCATGTCCCTTAAAATTACTGCTAACCACCTAACCTAGCCACTTTACCTAACTGTTTAGTCCCTCCCACTTAGGAAAACATTTAAGGAGTCAGGAGTTAGGAGTGAGGGGCGAGGATTGCTGATAAGAGACGAGACGGCCTTACTCTGAAGCGTCACGTCCTATTCTGGTGACGGCGGCACCTATGGGCGGCACAGCTGCATCTGCTGCATAACGGAGCCAGCGTTTGGCGTACATCCCAAGTCCCATTATGTTCGCTGATCAAAGCCTGAATAAGACATCAGACCTGTCAGTCTACCTCAATCAATTCAATTTCATTTATAAAGCCCAATATCACAAATAACAATTTGCCTCACAGGGCTTTCCAGCATACAACATCCCTCTGTCCTTAGGACCTCACAGCGGATAAGGAAAAACTCCGCAAAAAAAAAAAAAAAAAAACTTTAACGGGGAAAAAAACGGTAGAAACCTCAGGAAGAGCACGAGGAGGGATCCCTCTTCCAGGACAGACAGACGTGCAATAGATGTCGTACAGAACAGATCAACATAATAAATTAACAGTAATCCGTATGACACAATGAGACAGAAAGAGAGAGACAGACAGAGAGAGATGCAGGACAGACGGTAATGACAGTTTACAACAACATTAATGAAAGTAGTAATAATAATTAATATTACCTACAGCCTATTAAACATTATTCCACTCACATGACATACAGGACAATTAATGATGGGAAAATGTGTTTGTGTGTGTGTGTGTGTGTGTGTGTGTGTGTGTGTGTGTGTGTGTGTGTGTGTGTGTGGTGTTCTAGCCTATCACTCGAGCAGCTGCACATTTAACAGCCACACATCACAGACAGTCCGCTGAACAACGCAACGGGTTGTGAATGAAATAAACTTAATAACAACATGACAGTCTTGCAGGAAATATCATTAACGTTACTCTTTGTAGTCACGTAGGCATGTGAATTACAGCGTTTCATTGCAAAGAATGCATGTAACGGGTACACTTGCGCTGTTTCTCCGCCATCTCGTTCAAATGAGACAGACGTAGGGCAGGGGCGGGTATTTATACGTCATGGCCTCAAGCTGAAAAAGACTTCCTGTTAGGAACCTCTAGTGTTACCTTACTCATCGCACCTAGCTCCCTCCTAACGCCTAACGCTAACTCCATACTGGCAGGAACAAGAGACATGAGACAGCCTTAAAGATGGCGGAGCTCGAATGACTTCCGGTTCAAGTAAGGAGTTAGGAGTTAGCAGTAGCCTATAAAATAACCCACCAAGCATTTACGTCTAAAAGACGTCTATTAGACGTCTAATGGTCCTCAGACGTCTGGGCTAAAATCGGTCTACCACCCTGCTGAGCCTTAGACGTCTATCAGACGTCTCGTCTAAGTTTAGACTGAAATTCGCCCGGGAAGGAAGCAAGTCAACAAACAAAGAAAAACAGAAAGAACACAAAATAAAACCCAAACAAAAAAAACGAAAGCAGCTACAAAGACATGGTGACCATAGCGCGTACAGAGGACAATGAAAAAACACAAAATAAACGCAATAGTAAAACCTCACACAAAACTCCGCCCGCTTTTAGTTCACCCAAAAGACAGAACTGACACGGACAAAAAAATGCAACGTAATATACGAAATCCCATGCATAACATAAAACATACATAGGAGAAACAGGAAGAAGCTTCAATACAAGAAAAACAACATAAAAAAGAATGCGAAAAGGAAACGACAGGACATCTCACAAGATCACAAAAAGAAAAAGCAGAGCAGGTTCAGCCATATCAGATCACTGCAAAAGAAATATTTATGTCATGGACTGGGACAACGCAAAAGTCATCGGATTGGAAAGCAACAAGTTCAAACGTTGGATCAAGGAGGCCGTAGAGATCTGGGGCCTGTATCACGAAGCAAGATCAACCTTTCCTGGGTTACCCAGACCTATCCTGGGTTGACTAACCCTAACAATGGCAATCAGGATAATCGGTATCACGACGCGGGTTATCAACTCGGTAACTCGACCCAGGTTTGTCTTATCAAGAGCTGTGAACGCACACGTATATAGGGGTAGGATCCAAGGCAGCCGACCAATGGCAATCATGAGTGCTAAACACACCCCCGCTGCAGACAGAGCGCTGTATTTCTCCTGTGAGGAGCAGAGATTAGTCATTTCAAAATATGAAGAGGAGAAAATATATATATAAAAGAAAAAGGAAACATCGTGGCGGCTGCGAAGAGGAGGCAGCATGCATGACAACGCATAGCCGACTGTATAAATGCGTAAGTTACTCATCTGACACTATCAAACCCGTGAATCCCATGAAATCAATGTTCTGTAGAGATGAATTGCATGTACTACAATTATCATCTAATTCCCCCAGATCTAACCTCTCAGGTGTAAAACAGACATGGGAGCAAATAAAGAACAAGCACAAAAACATCATTGCGTGTAGTAAGTTGGCCTATTTAATGTCATACCCTGCATATCAATCTACCAAGTTAATAGTCTGTATAAAATTATCCTGCCATTGAGTGTTAGAAATCAACAGCTGAGCAAAATATACACTCCCTTTATTTAAAAAACAGGGACAATTTTCCCCGAGACCTTCGGCACTAATTGATGGTGCTATTAAGTGCCTCCAAAATATTATGAAATGCCTCAATTTCTTTTACTAGTTAAATAATTAAACTTCCTATAATGACTGGGCTGCATTTCTGTTTCAGTCTCCTACAGAATGCAGGCTGAAGTTCATATACATTCTAAAATGATGTGCTGTTTCACATTAGCATTACATCCTATGTCCCTTCCTAGTATATTACCTGTGACTGTATATAACCTATTGGACTGTCACCTCTCTAATCCCACATGGGAGCAGCTTCATTGTCACCACATTTCCCCTTCTGATTTACACTGCTACAGCCAACAGGAAGAAGAATCAGTGCAAGCAGACAGGGCTGGGTGGTCCCTCACAGGAATACACCCCTGCTGAGGAGCTGGCCCTGGCGAAGAATGAGGGTCGCCCCATAATGGACGGGGTGGAAGGGGGGGTGGCCTCTGTCCCTGGTTCCACCTCGGTCTCCAAATATGTCCAAAGTACGTATGTGTCAGTGTCAAACCTTGGGCAATTTACATCATATCATTGTGACCTTACTAACACAGGCCCATCCACCTTCCCCTCAGTTGATGGAGATACATTGGTGCTGGTGGTGCCAGAGGTGCCACCATCAGACACTGTGTCTCAGGCAGAGGTAGGCCTACAGTAATTCATACATCAGTCACACATCAGCATATGATCAGCACATGGCTAACAGACCACTTATATACTGTCTCTACAGCCGGTGGACCATGGGGATACAGAGACACTGTCAGTTTCCTCTGAAGGGGCTGTGGAGGTACAGTATCACCTTATAGTTCCTTACCACGTATTGTAGAGCAGAACCTGCCCACATCAACACAGACTGTAGGAGTGTATAGATTTGGCTGTGACTGAATGGTGTTGGTCTGCACATGGGGCTTAACAACAACCACTTCAAGTGTTCAGTACTACTACTGCTATGTTAATATTGCAGGAAGAAACATGCCCTCCCCCTGCTGAGCCCCAAGCCTCCACATCAGGCTCAATACCCAGCAAAGGGAAGGGACCACAAAAGGTAATATTAACCACAACTGAAACTGGGAGGTTTGAAGTCAACATTATTATTCATAAAGGGACAATGCATATTAATGAACATAGACATGTAAATATGCAAGATTATAGCCAAAGCTAATTTCCATCTTCAGTCCCTTAGCAGGTCAAAGACCAATGTCAGCCACACAATACAATACAATAACAGTGACGGCAGATATTAAAGTGCAAGATATTAGAGACAATGTGACATTTCCACCCCTGCAATAGGACAATGCTACAATGATATAACAACACAGACATGAAAGTCAGCACAGAGCAGTGTTCCTCCATTGCATTATAAATAAGATGTCCTAGCTCACACACTTTACATGCTTTAACCCATGTGCTCCATATTTTACTTGTTTCAGGCAACAACTGATGCTGTGAGGGCCCTCTACAAGAGGAGTCTGGAGCAGGACATCAAATACAAGGCCTTGAAAATACAAAAAACAGAGCTCCAGATTCAGTACATAAAATTGAAAATCAAGAAGCTAAAGAGGAAGGTAAGTGAGTAATTTATTTATTGCACTATAAGTGAGAGTTGGTCCTCAAATAAATGTTAAATTAAGGTCACATTAATAAAGGTCACATTAATTTAAATAAGTGAAACTTCTTTTGTGTTCAGCTCTCAAATGCACAGTGCATGGGGTCACTGTTGGCTGTATGTTAGTTAACAAACTAGACATCACAACTACATTGTCAGCAGTCACAGGGATAAGTAGCTCACTACAACCCCCAGTACTGCTACTGTGACCCTGACAACATTATTCCACACCATTTAAACCATTAACATAAGTTGATACATTCATACTGTACCATTCAATACAAAGAGCTTTTCAGGGTGTCAACATTTTAAGTCAAAATTCAAACACCTCCATTAAGATGCAAGCATCACTAATGTGCTTATGTTCTTCTTTCTTACAGGGATGGATGAATGACTAAATGCGTGACAAATAAAAAGTTTAAGCCAAAAACAGCCTCTGTCTGTAAGGGGAAAAAGAAAACCGGCCTCTATCTGTGAGGAAACAAACCGGCCTCTATCTCTATGGGGAGGAAAAACAAAAAACCCGGCCTCTGTGAGGGGGTCTACATAAATTGCAGAGTAATGGCCTCCCTGACTGCCCGGCCTGTGGGAAAGTCTAGGTGGATGGGGTCCACCACATCAGGGGGCTGAAGGTCAAACTGTGGGTCTCTTTCCTCCTAATTGTTGCAATGTTATGCAGCACACAACAGGCAGCAACTATCTTGCACGCCCTGTCTGGGGCCACTCTCAGCTGGCGCAGACAGGCAAAGCGGGCCTTCAGGAGTCCAAAAGTCTGCTCTATCCTGGCCCTTGTCGAATTGTGGGCCCTGTTGTACAGGGCCTGTGGTCCCGGGTCAGGCTCAGGGTAGGGGGTCATTAAATATGGCTGGAGAGCATACCCCCTATCTCCAAGCAGCACCCCACTGAAGTCTCCTGTAGATGAGAGGAAAATTGGCAGGATCAGTATTACAATTTGCAGTTTGTATCTTATCCTATTATTTATGAAATTACTTCTGCAGTACTTTTTGTTCCTATTTTTCAACTTGTACATAAGCCACCACAATGACCAAGTCAGATTCCTTGTATGTGTAAAGGTAATTGGCAATGAAGTCGATTCTGATTGAAGCACATATTGTAACACATAATAGCATGCAATGTACAGTTGCCATGCCTTGCTGCAGTCTGCGGCAGAGTGTGCTCTCATTGAACACACGAGAGTCATGTACGGAGCCGGGCCACCTAGCATCAACACTGGTGATGAGGCAGTTGGGGTCACAGGTCATCTGCAGAGAGATTTGATAACAGTTCCACAGCATCAGTCACTGCGGCATTAATGTATATTTGATACCCTGTATATTTATATTAAGGTTTAACTTTCAACAGGGACAATACATACAACATTGCCACATAGAATGGGAAAATGTGATGCATATAAGATGTCTAGCTTCAGCTAATTTGCAGTCTTTGTCCCTGGTCAGGCTTTAGAATACAATACAGGAATATAGCCTACTGAATACAATACAAATGCAATGATACAATGAATAATATGATACAATGAATAAGTACCATGACTACATAAATACAGTTGCAATTGCAGATTAAGAACACGAGTTATAAGACATGTTAGATATGGACATGTGATGGTGATTCCCACTCTGTTTAACATGGACACTGGCGTCAACCCCCCCACCCCCGGGATTTACCTGTACATTGAGGCTGTGACGGTTGTGACGGTCAACATAATCCCCCTCATCCTCACCCAGAGGCGCGGAGATGGGGATGAGTGTGCCGTCAATACAGCCAAGCACTCTGGGGAAGCCTGTGATAACAGTACAGTAGGCTGCATTTAATGCGCTACATTACAACAGTAACAGTATAGTGGGGTCTGCATAGTAGGCTATATTGAGTGGTCCAATGGGTTACGTTACCTGCAATCTCATAAAACTGCTGCTTGATGACGTGTGTTTGCAGGTGGCCTGGAAACACAATGAACTCATCCATGAAATGGTTCAGGGCTGCGGCGACTTGATGGACAGTGCGGCAGACGGTGTGCTTACTCAGCCGCTCCGCATCCCCGACACTGTACAGAAAACTGCCGGTGGCAAAAAACCGTAGGGCGATGCAGACTGACTGCGGGACAGTGAGGGCAGCGCTCCTGCGGGTCGCACGGGCGACGTGGGGCTCTAGGATCTGGCATAGCCCATGTACTCCAGCCCGGGCCGCGAAAAGCGGTACCGCTCGTGTAAGTGCTGATCTGGGTGTTGGAAGGGATCTGCCCGGTCCAGGAAGATCCTTTCACACCGGAGCGCTCTCCTCACAATCTGCGCTCTCCTGTCAACTGGGTTTGGGATAAAAGGGCAGGCCATTTTTTTCCGAACAGCTGATTGGCCAGTGGGTGGTGCTTTTTATAGGATCAGATTCAACCCTAAATTTACCCTGCTCCGGAGCAGGATAGCCGTTCAGAGTAAGTTACCATGGTGATCTACCCCGATAAGAACTGAACCGGCTTCGTGAGACCGAAAACCCAGGGTTAACCCTGAAGTTACCTCGCTAAGACAAAATCCTGCTTCGTGATACAGGCCCCAGGAGGCGGGCCATGTCTGTCCATGACGGCAGGGGAGGGAGACGTGATGCTGCTCAGCAGGGCGCACGGTATACGCGCGGCTGCCTCAAGGGAAGGTGCTCGCCTCAAATGCAGTTGTTGGGCATAAACACTTTTAATTAAGAATTGATGCAATGGGCCACATTTAATAACTAATATATAGTTCTTACATGTGTATTGTAAATGGGGTCCTTATCTAGACAGTGGGCAAAAGGGCAGGTACTGGAGCACCACCTGGGGTCTGTCTGTGCACTTGCCTGTAAGATAGATTTTTGCCCAGAAAGCTCCCTACCTCAACAAACACTGCAGGACAAAACAACATTTCAACAACGTACCCTTGAGCACTCACCTATAAGCAGCCCTTCTCTGTGTCTTTGATGAGTTCTAGTCAACGTTTGCTTAGATAAAAAAAACAAAACAAAAAAAGATTTCTCAGAGTGAGTGTTCAGGACGACTCTGCTTTACGACGACTACTTCCTTTAGACCGACCGGAACTTTCAGCGTGTTGCTGCCTCCTAGTGGGGAGGGATCCGCTGACAGTACATATCTCGTCCGTGTTTATTTAGATTTAGGCTACTGTCCCCGATCGCCATTAATGCGAACTGCCATTTTGTTTTACTCTTCACAAATAATTTTTTATTTCAAAGGAATTATTTGCATTACTGCCCAATAAACTTTATTGCAAACTGCCTTTATTTAGCTATAGGTTAATAGTGATATCTAATTATTTCTAAACATGGTTGGCATAATCTTATGCCTAAAAATAAAAATAACTTAATAGTTTAAACCTGGTCTAAATTTCGACATTGATTAAACGTCTAAATCAAGGCTAAATCTAAACTTTACTGTGTATTGATCAATGGCCATTCAAATTATTTAAGTCCAATATTTGGACACCAGTTGTGCAACTTACAGTTATTTTTTTGGTCAATATTCATTATTTAATGTATTTAATTCAATCGTCTAGATTTGGTCTAAAAAGAGACGTTGATATGAGGTCTTGATTTAGACGTCTAAATCGAGTCTAAATCTAAACTACACTGTACATTGATCAATGGCTGTTAAAATGTTTTAATCCAACATTTGGCCATCATTTATACAATTTACAGTTGTTTTTTATTTAATATTTAATAATTAATGGACTAAATTCTATCGTCTAGATTCGGGCTAAAATATAAACCGATTATAGACAGGCGAATTTCAGTCTAAACTTAGACGAGACGTCTAATAGACGTCTAAGGCTCAGTGGGAAGAGACTTGGGACGTACCCCCGTATGCGCTGGAACTTGCTCCTGTGTCAAAAGTGCGACTTATGTTGCTATGGTGACAATGGATACATGGACGGCTTGAGCTTCTCGTTACACTGCCACCTACACGTTTGGCATGCTCTTGTGTACGCACGGGTAAGTGTAAACGAAGATCTTTTTGAAAACGGAGACGGTGAAATGTCCGTTTATGAAAATAGCCGGCAACGTGTAAACGGCCTCCAAGAGAACAACTGCCAGCCAGGCCGGGCAGCCATATAGATTCTGGAAGCAGGTACCTCTCACTTGTACGTTCAGTCCTCTGTGTGTACTGCTCTGGCCTGAGGTAGGGAGCTTTCTGGGCAAAAATCTATCTTACAGGCAAGTGCACAGACAGACCCCAGGTGGTGCTCCAGTACCTGCCCTTTTGCCCACTGTCTAGATAAGGACCCCATTTACAATACACATGTAAGAACTATATATTAGTTATTAAATGTGGCCCATTGCATCAATTCTTAATTAAAAGTGTTTATGCCCAACAACTGCATTTGAGGCGAGCACCTTCCCTTGAGGCAGCCGCGCGTATACCGTGCGCCCTGCTGAGCAGCATCACGTCTCCCTCCCCTGCCGTCATGGACAGACATGGCCCGCCTCCTGATCTCTGCGGCCTCCTTGATCCAACGTTTGAACTTGTTGCTTTCCAATCCGATGACTTTTGCGTTGTCCCAGTCCATGACATGAATATTTCTTTTGCAGTGATCTGATATGGCTGAACCTGCTCTGCTTTTTCTTTTTGTGATCTTGTGAGACGTCCTGTCGTTTCCTTTTCGCATTCTTTTTTTATGTTCTGTTTTTCTTGTATTGAAGCTTCTTCCTGTTTCTCCTATGTATGTTTTATGTTATGCATGGGATTTCGTATATTATGTTGCATTTTTTTGTCCGTGTCAGTCCTGTCTTTAGGGTGAACTAAAAGCGGGCGGAGTTTTGTGTGAGGTTTTACTATTGCGTTTATTTTGTGTTTTTTCATTGTCCTCTGTACGCGCTATGGTCACCATGTCTTTGTAGCTGCTTTCGTTTTTTTTTTGTTTGGGTTTTATTTTGTTTTCTTTCTGTTTTTCTTTGTTTGTCGACTTGCTGTTTCCCTTTGGTTATGGCCCATTTTGGATATTGGCAGTGTGTGAGTGCGTGTCGTAGGCTATGTGTTTTTCCTCCTCCTGTCTGTCCTCTTCCTCGGTGATGATGCTGGCCCGTTCATAAAGTGTTCTGAGTACGGAGAGTTTGTGTGCTGTGGGGTGTTCCGATGTCCAGAGAAGGTATTGATGTGTGGGTTTTCTGTATACTGTGATTTTTATACTGCCGTCGTCTTTGTGATGAATTTTTATGTCCAGGAAGTTTATGGTTCTGTTTGTTTCCTCTTCTTGTGTGAATTTGATGTTTCCAGTGCTGTCCATGTTGTTCAGCTGATCCGTGAGTTGTGGTGTGTGTCCAGATTTGATCTTTTCCAGGATGTCCTCAATGTATCTTTTCCAGAGGGTGGGTTTGTATTGTGTGGGTGCTGTGGTTAAGGTTTTTGCTTCCAGATCTTCCATAAAAAAACTGCGCATGATGGCTGATAGTGGATCTCCCATTGCAAAACCTGTTTTTGTCTGTAGATTTTGTCTCTGAATTGGAAGTGGATTTTGCAACGAAATGTAAGAGGCGGGATGTGTCTTCAACTGTGAGGTTTGTGCGTTTCCTGAAGGTCCTGTCATTTCTGAGGCGTTCCTGTACAATTTGTAGTGTGACGTCAACGTCACGGGGGTTTTGGTGAATAGTGATACGACATCATGTGAAATGAAGATCTTGTCCGTTTCTATTTTTGTGTTTTTGAGTTCTTGTGCCAGTTGTTTTGAGTTTTTGCAGTGTTGATCTGTGAGTCCGAGGGTGGGTTTGATGAATTCGACCAGTGCTGTTTATAAGTTGTATGTAACGGAACCAATGCTGTCTACATGGGGTGTAATGGAGTGTCCTGTACTTTTGGTGTGCCGTAGATCCGGGGGATGATGCTAGCTGTCGATATTAAATGATTGTACATGTCCTGTGTTATTTTCTTTTGTTCTAACAGAGGTTTTAGCAGCGCTTTCAACTGTCTTTTCTTTTCTTCCGTGGGGTCTTTTTTGAACGTTTCATAGGGGAGACCGGGGGCAATTGTAGCCTAACATCTTAAATTGCCCCAATCAGAAATGAGATACAACCATGAAATTCATTATGCACTTGCTTTTTGATGATCCCTCTCTGCCTACTAAAGGAAAAACGCTGTAACGCTGTGTTACAATTGCCCCCAACACCATCAAAATGATGTCCAATTCAGTAACACCCTCAAATTAGATGATTTTTTTCCCCTTTATAATGTAGAAAAGTTATTTATATTCAGTTTATATGTATATTTATCTCTCTACATTTTGTGGCATAGTCCAGTGGTTAAGTATTTTGCCTCTCAATCTGAGAATCTGTGAGTCAAATTCGAGAGCCAGTTTCGCATGCCCTGAAAATCTTAGGTCAAATGTCCATGAAAAACTTGAGCCATTTAATTAGCCTATCAAGTTAATAATAATTTTCAACTTAAAATAATATCTAAAACTGCACCAATCAGTAAAGAGTATTCAGTCTTGTTTCTGACTGGTTCAGCATGAAAGTCTGTACAAGCTCTGTGGTGATTCCTCCCTGCGACACTCCCCCACCACACCCTCACACAGTTTTTCTGCCATGACTTGAGGTATGAAAATAATTTTTTGCAGTGTTTTCTTCATACTGTGTAAACCTTTGCTGTCTATTAAAGTTAAAATATTGTTATGCACTTGCTACAAATTGTAAATGTAGCCATAAATTAACAGTGTTGATTGCTTGTGTTTTTTATGGTGGCCCTGTAAATTGTTGAGTGAAAACAATGCGGTAAATCTATTTTTGACTTTTTAATGTTGATGAGGCAGGTGTTTTTATTGTTATTATACATTACCTTTATATTATATTAAATGGTTTTAACTATATCTGCATTCTTGGGAGTTTACTTCGGTCCTTGGTATTGATATCAAGGTATTAAGGGTGTTGTTACAATCGCCCCCACATTTGACTTCTAGTGTTTGAATCAATATTGTGACCCAAACATTTTTTGTAAGAACATTTAATTACTGTTAACAAGTAGAACATAGAAGTTTCTTACATAAAAAAAATATCCAAATAGCTCAAACGGTTTTTGAGTTATGACATCAAAACCATAAGGTGCTACAATTGCCCCTGGTCTCCCTTATGTGTTATTGTCTCCTAACATGGTTTCCATCTGGGTTGTGTAGGTTTTCGTGTCCATGACCACTGTTGTCCTGCCTTTGTCTGCCGGTAATATAGTGATAGTCTTGTCTGTTTTTGGTGCGTGTATTGCCTTCTCTTCTTCTTTTGGGATGTTACTTTGTGGTAACTTTGCTGTTTTTAAAATCCCTGCAATGGCGTTACGTAGTTCTGCTTTTTGTCCTTGATCCTGTAGGCTATCTTTTGGCACGCTAGTTCTGTTGCTAATATGAAATCTTCATGTGGGATATTTTTTGGGGTGACAGCAAAGTTTAAACCTCGAGCTTTTTTCTGTTTCGGTAAGTGTGTGCTTTGATAAGTTACATACCCATTTCTCATTTATTTTCCCCTGTGTCTGTATGTTATTTTTTCTTTCAATGAGTTTTTCTATTTTTTTGATTTGTCTATTTTTGGTTGTGGTAAATTCCTGCACATATTCCTGTTTTAGGTGTGTGTTTAATTCATTTTCAGTTTTCTCTTCCAGTGGGAAGTGTTCCTTGAATGTTTTCCTTTCCTCTTCTAGTTCTCTGTTAATTTTTTTGATCTTGTTGACTGTTCCTCTGTCCTTTCTCTCATAAGGTCCTTTCTTGCTTTGTTGATGATTTTTTTCCCCGTTGTTTGTATGGATAGGGTTTTTGATTTTGAGGCTTGCTGGTGTAATATCCTCGTCTCTGCAACGGAGGTTGAGTCTGCGGTGGTTTTTGTGGCGTGGTCGTGTTCTTTCAAGTCTCTCCAGCCGGGGAAAGCTTTGACAAAGTCTTGTCCAAAACTTCCACGTAATAGTGTAATTAGGTTGTGTGATGTAGTTGACCTTGACATGTTTCGACTGTCAAGGTCAACTACTTCTCCTTAAAAACTCATTGTCTGGTAAAAAGAAACTTTCTACACTTAATCTATTTTGAGTAGACAAAATTAACCTAATTACGCTATCCTTTCTCTCTGTTAGTAAACAGTATTCTAGTCGAATTGGCAATCTTACTTGTTAGCACAGCCTTCATATTTAACAAGCTAACTCACAAATATTCTAGCCCATTGGCAAGTTTATGTGTTAGCGTAGCTAGTGTCAGGGGCGGAAATCCCGGGGGGACGGGGGGACATGACCCCCCCTCCAGTAAAGCTGTACCCCCCTAGAATAATTTGAGACACAATTAATAATTTTTGAACAATGCAGTAGTATTTATTGAAAGCACAATGTAAGCGGTGCTCATTATAATCGCGCAATAATGTGCTATTTAAATCTTAAAAGATTTAGTCCCCCCCTCCTATTCCTAGTAGTGGTATATCCCACACTCTTTCCAACGGGCGGGGCTAGCAGCCTTAGTACTTGGCAGCAGTAGCAGCGTGTGGCTGGACCCGGCTGCCCACATTGCGCATCGTGGGGTAAGATGTACACTCACACAGACACAGTTTAACTCAGAGGGAGAGGACAGGACAAGAGCAGTCAGTGGCGGAGCGGCTCGTAGCTAATGGGTACCTGTCTGTAAGCTCTCCACCTGTCAGTGAGACAAACACGAAAGACGTGCAGTTTAACCGACAAAGAGTGGTCATTACGCACAGTTGTGAGGTGCACAGCGGCAGATCTCACAGCACACTGTTTATAAACCAGTTCACCAGTTTAATTGCAGGAAATGTTGAGTTTTTAAGCCATTTCTCATAAGTATAGACATTCACTCTGCCTGTTGGAGAGATAGAGAGAAGATTAAAGCGTCAAATTGCGGTAAAAGATGCTGTATAAAAGACAGGCTACAACTTTCTTTCCTTGTCCCCCCCTGGAATTATTCTCTAAAATTTTACTGCTTATTGTCCCCCCCAACTATGAAATGGGATTTTCGCCCCTGCTAGTGATTAAGCAAACTACGTAGCTTGCAAACCCTGCAGTAGCTCACAAAGATTTTGTTCCACTGTTCTAACTTCAGTTCGGAAAACTAGCTTAACAAAAATCTGAATTTTAATTTTATTTTTATTTATTTATTATAAATTTATGACGGGTTATGATGCTTTTGTTAATATCTGTAAACAAAATCCTTTTCCATGTTGTTTTCATTCAGCAATAATGATAGCGCAGCATGCCCAGCCCCACTTCAGCCAGTCTCAGGTGGTTGAGATGATGAAGAGGCTCTTCAACCTGACACCATCAGAAATCCACTCTCTGCTGAGCTACCAGGACCAGAACTTCTATGTGGCGCCCGCTGAGGGTGGCGAGTACATCCTGAAGATAATGAACTCAGAAGACAGTGAGAACCCCACCCTGATTGAGGTTCAAGCGTATGCTATGTCTGTCCTTCACCAGAATGGACTTCCTGTTCAAACAGTCGTGCCCACCACCTCAGGACAGCTCATGAGCCTGGAAGAAACAGGTATGAGACCAGTCACACAGATCAGACCTGATGAATGATGCCAACTAACACAACTAACACAGAGAAATGTCCTCTAATTTGGCTGAAAAGAAAGACGTCATATGGCATTTTCAGAAAATTGCATCCGTAGCAGCAGCCTTACAGTCAGTGTTTGTCAGTCAAGGATATATGTGACTCTTGGATAGATACTGTTTCAGAGAGCTCATGACTTCATCAGTGGAGGCAAGGAGACGAGACGAGACGAGACGAGACAAGATATGATAACATAAGCCCTTATTAAACCGGAGAGGGAGAATTCAGGTGTTGCAGCAGCACAGAGACAGAAATAAGTACAGATGAGGGCTAACAGTGAGGGGAATGGCTGTTACACTAATCCCGTCTTTACCTCTGGCAGATTGTGGATATGGCCCACAGAAGTACCTGGTGTGGCTGATGACTTATTTGCCTGGAACCACCATTTCCAATGTCCCTTTAACGCCACAGTTACTATATGAAGCTGGCAAGACAGCAGCCAGGATGGACAAAATCCTGCATGAGGTACTATGGTAACACCCATCTGTTCTCACTCAGGCCCAAAATGAATGCCCTAGTTGGCCCTCATTGCCACTATGTTCTCTAATATCAGTTTGGTGTGTCTGTACTTTTTCTTCTGCCTTCCACTTCCTGATATTATTAATGTTTTTTTTTCAGATGGAGCACCCTCATCTTGGCGTGCTGCAGAAAGACAATTTCATATGGAGGCTGTCAAATATTCCCCTCCTGGAAGGTTACATCCATTTATTAGATGGAGATCCTCTTCAGGAGGTTGTGAAGTCTGTCATTCATCAGTACAAGACCTCTGTGGTCCCTAAACGCTCCAATTTCCGCAAGTGTGAGTATGAAATTTACTTATAAACATTTAGATAAGGGAGCTGGCACCTTGTTGACTCAGCTGAGACTGGATACATTACTGAATACATGAGTGATAATGTACTTTGGTTCACATAAACATTTTATTTCTTCCTTCTCTAAGGCATTATACATGGTGACTTACATGACCTCAACGTGCTTGTACAACCGGAGGGTGATGGCCACAGGATTTCTGGCATCATTGACTTTGGGGAAATAAACAGTGATTACTACATCCATGAGCTCGCCATCATCATGATGTACATGATCAATGAGCACCCAAAACCCATAGAGGCAGGTGGACCTGTCCTTGCAGGGTGGGAAAGTGTCCTTCCCCTCAACGAGACAGAGAAAGATTGTCTCTATGTGCTGGTGCTGTCCCGCTTCTGCCAGTCGCTGGTTTTAGCTCGTCACTCCGTGATGTTGCATCCAGAAAACAAGGAGTATCTGACATTTTCATCCAGGAAGGGCGTCCACATTCTCCCTCAACTCTGGGAGCTCGGAAAGGAGCAGGTGGAGAAGGTGTGGTTTCAGAGTGCTGCTCAATTCACTGACAGAAAGTGAGAAATATGAAAACCATTCAATTAAACACACAACAGGGTGAATCCAGAGAGCCTTTTGTTCAAATCAAGGGTAATCTTAAGATCACCAGTAAAAACAACAGATTATGTCTTCCCAATAAAAATATGACACATTATACCAGTGGTTCCCATCTGGTGGGTCGCAGGTCCATTCTGAATGAACTGCCAGTGACTCACAAACATGTCAAGTTTATTTACTTGATTTTTACGTACAGTGAATTTCCAGCACAGAGTTCATATTTTGAAGTGAGTGACTAAAGGACAGCTGCTTGACATAGCCAGCAAACTTAATGACTAAGGAGGAATCTGGACCCTGTGGCTGGACCAGTTGGGAACCACTGTATTATACCCTTGTGACTGATGTTGTAATAGGAATACTACGCTGTGTCTGAATCCAAGATGGATAAGGTAGCAAATGTCAAGGTAGCAATATCAACTGTTGTGGAGAAACAGCCTGAGGGAGGGCTGTTTGAGAAGGAGCAGGAAGAAGGAGGATCCTGGCTTGATGAGACAATTTGTATGTTCCAATACCAATACTACTACACTATAGTATATGTCCTAATCTTATTTTATACAGTCTATAGTCCTAATACACAGTATGTCAAATGCAGTATGCCACAAATTCCAGGATGTTCCACTACATCCGGTCCAATTTTGCAATATGCAAGCCAGCATGCTTTTATGTCTATTCTGACCCACAATCCTCTGCTCAGCGGAGGATTGGTCACATCAGCTGATTGACAGCTGCTCATATTTTGTACAATCTATGCAGTTAGGACTTTGAAGTTAAACTACATTTACACTAGTTACGTATATGGATCTGTGGCTGTGATTTAAAATGCATAAAATCTCATAAATATTTACATTTGTAACCTTTCAGATTAGGGTACTATTGTTGTTGCTGTGCACCTTTTAATTGCCTTTTTACCGTCTCTCCAGTAGGAGGAGCTTTGGGTTTGGGAGAGTTACTTGCAGTCAGACAAGTGGAGAGTGGAGCCACATAGTTTCTTGACCTCTTTTATCTCTTTTTACCTCTGTCTTTATGACTCTCATTTTGGACAGTTTTGGATTTTGGAACTAGACAATTGTTTCTATACCATGTTTTCGTGTGTTGAAGTAAACTGTTGAGCCTTATCCAGTGGTCGTCATCATCCAATCATCCAATCATCATTAGAGCTTCAAGCTAAAGCGTCACTGATTGGAAACCTAAAAGAAGTATACTAGATATTCATTCTGCAAACTGTCCCCCAGAGGATTAAATGATGAGATATCATGGCATGTCATGCTTTAAAGGATCTTGGGATCTTAAAAGACCAACTTATAATACACACTAGGCACAAGTACATCATCAGATTATACAATGTTGAACAGTTTTGAATGATTTATAAAGCTGCCAGGTCGACGTGTTCATTCAGTATGTAGACTTAGCTGTGTAAGGAGTCTGATTTTTCAGTTTTGCTTGTTCCCTTGTTTTCTTCTTCTTCTTTTTCATATTGGGTATATAATGTGACCAATGGTACATATGTCGCTGTCAGCTACTGAGAAACACACCCACAGCTGATTAAGTGTCCCACACCTGTGCACATAAAATGGGCAGAGCACTATCTGTTGAAGACCAGTGTTGTAAAAAATGGTGTTAAAGGGGAACACCATGAAGGTCCAGAGGAACCAAAACATTACTATAATCAATAAATGAAGCTGAGCAAGTGCAGTGTGCAGGATCTTCTTTTCAAGACTCAATTATGTATACTCAAAAGTGTGTCTTAAAATGTGTGTGAGTGTGGTGGTGAGAAACATTTGTAGTTTTTAACTCTGGTCTGTTTTTTTCCAAACAGAAAAGGGCTTAAACGTGAGAAGCAAAGCTACACAACTCACTGAGAATAAATAGGAGATAGACGGTCAAACAATTAAAAGGGATAACTATCATATATACATGCACATCAGTCAGAGTCTTGGTGACCCAGAGAAAATATTCTTGACTACTTGCAGGAACATTAGCGGTCATTTGCTTCAGGTTTGGAGTCTTCTGTTGTCTTTGCAGTGTCATATTTTACGCAAAGCACCATTTCTCTGTCTATAACATATTGTATAATTGCTGTATGTCACTGCTGTGTCACCAATTCTGCATGCTCTCTGCTCTGGAACATTATATCTTGGTGATTTATCCTGTTAGCAGGTTTAGGTCTCCCACATCTCCTCTTTTCTATGATGTATTGTATTACCTGATTCCCACAGGCTTTATGGATATTTAGTGCAAGTCAAGTGCACCATCTATTGGCTGGCTGAATGAACACCCTGGGAAGCAACAAAAATAACCCTCAGCAGTTGTTTCAGTTTGATTGGTTTAAGGACTCATTCCTGAGCCACTCAATTAGTGAAATGATGTTACAGTTTTTTCCTGATTGCTTTGGCACCATCTTTGAGACTATAGGCTATTTTTGCAAAACTTCACATACCAACTATAAAACGTTACACCAAAGCAGCAAAACATTATTCACAAATGAGAAAACATCTTTGTTAAAGAAGAAAAACAGAAACAAATGTTTATGCTAAATCTCACCTTCTTTGTGGGTTTGACCATAAACTTTATCCACATCACATGCAATGTAGTCTTGAGCTAGGCAGCACGTGTCAATGTGGAAAGACAGTTGGTAAAATAATGCCAAAGTAGTGAGTTGTGTTTGCAGTTCTTTAAAAAGTGTGTTATAAAATTACAAAGAGATTGTAAAGCAGAGACTGCGCATTCAGTGTAGCACACTTGGTTAATGTATAGGCTACAAGTGTTGATGGCTTCAGAGTTAGTGCTTGTAGACATTCAGAAAGCTAATTCTTTAAAGAGAAAGATGGATGAACACTAGATGGAGACATCTTCCCACTTCACCCACATCCTGTTTACCGTACAAGGCCCCTTTTCTGAATGTCACATTCATGTCTACAACCCTTTAAATCCTGATTCAAGAAAACTTCAGTTACTCCCGGATGTGCCCTTCAGATCTCCAGTTGTTGATCGCTGGCATAAACCAGTGGTTCCTAACCATTTTCCTCAAGGAATCCATTTTTTTCTTACATTAAAATAATAATGATAAACTGAAAACCCCTGACTACGTGACGTATTTTATAGATATTTCATATCTATCCAATGTATTACAATAACAGTACAGAGCAACTCAAACTGTAGAATTAACCCAAATAGTGAGTAACTGCAGGAATTTTGTCTAAGAAGAGCAATTTGGCTGAATTTCGAGCCAATTGTTTCTTCTGAATATAATGTCAGGGTTCAGTTTTCCTGATTGGAAAAGTTTTCTATAATTTCATGTCTATAATATGTATTTTCCTCAAATAATCATTCATACGTGATTATTGTGACGTTTAAGTTTATATCTTGAAATTTTTAAACTTTAAATCTAACAATTTCACTAATTTTCTTTGCAGAAATGCATGAAATGATTACATAATGGCCTATTCAATCAGCAGCCTCAACCTCTGAGTGGTATAGCTAGGTATGAGTACTGAAACCCAGTATTAAACAGGCCCCAGGGCAAAATTATTGAAGACCATGCTACTGATAAGCTCCGATAGTAATGGTTCTTTTAATGGTAGTTTTTAAAGTGTCGGTTTCATTTGTTATCACTAGTGTAGTGCTCGTTCAAAACATGTCTGTTGAGAACTGGCAGATTTCTCAGCCTGTGAAAGTAGTGCTTGCGGCTTTCTTGAGCAAAGCTCATGCAAAGAACTTCACACTCATGTATTTTTTTTTTTGAAATCAGCACTACTTGTACGTGAGTTAGGTATTAACTACACTGACCAATTTCCTGTTTTACAAGTGTAGTAACGCAAAAGATGTTTTGCGATGCAGGTCCACTGACCATAAAAATACATTATCTATTGGATAAATGCAGACGTGCCCTTTAGTCAGCTGAGGATAAAGGTTAGTACAGATAAAGGTAAAAATGTGACAGTAAGTACAACTTCTCTTGAAGAGAGGAGAGTTATTTATGACATGTTGTGCAAGGGTAAATATTAAATTGGTTACACAGCAGTGATATACAGCAATTATACAATATGATATAGACTCCAAACCTGAAGCAAATAACCACTAATGTTCCTGCAAGTGGTCAAGAATATTTTCTCTGGGTCACCAAGACTCTGACTGACTTGTAAATATAAAAGATACTTGTCCCTTTCACTTGTTAGACAGTCTCCTTTGTATTCTTAGTGTGTCGTGTAGCTTCACTCCCCATGTTTAAGCCCTTTTCTGTTTGGAAGAAATTGAGTTAAAAACTATGTTTCTCACCACTCCACTCATACACATTTATGACACACTTTTAAGTATATATAAAAAAATAGCAACCGAGTATTTAAGGGGCTGTTCTTTTGTTTATTGGTCTAATTGGAGCAGTGTAACAGTATTAAATTGTTAACATTTGGACCCTGGCAAAGTATAAAACACACAGTCTGAAAGTTGAGGTAGATTTCCCAGAGAAGCATAATGTATAACTGTACAAAGGTCTCACGTGCACAACAATCCATATAGCAGGACATTATTGCACTTTAGTTGACATGTGACCTGAGCATTACATTTGTCTTTATTCTTAGTAAATCTAATGAAACTGGCTGTCCAAGGTATAAAATCTGTTACAGAGGAGATGCTGTAGTCTCTTACACTGTTGATGTGTTTGTTGTAAGCAGTCTCTGTCTTTGTGAAATGTCATAAAAATCAATTCAATGCCTGGCCAAGTGGCCTGTTACCATACAGAGAAGCACCAAGGTACACATCCACTGGAGTGTATAATCCCTCATGACTTTAGGCACTTATTACACATGATAAATGGCACTATAAAGCACTTTTCCCTATCTTCTTTTTAAATGCTTTCTTTGATAGACATTTTGCTTTTACAGTACATGATCTATTGTTGCTATTGCTACCTTTATATCTGCTACCTTAGTCATCTTGGATTCAGACACTGTGTAGTATTCCCACTACATTATATCTGAATCTCAAGAGTAAAATGTTTTTAGTGTTGAAACATAATCTATTCTTTTTACTGGTGATCTTAAAATTACACTTGATTCACAAAAAAGGCTCAGTAGAATCACCCTGTTGTTCACTGAAAGTGTGAATGGCTTTCATACTTATTTTTCACTTCTTGTCACTGAACTGAGCAGCACTCTGAAACCACACCTTCTCCACCTGCTCCCTTCCAAGCTCCCAGAGTCGACGGAGAATGTGGATGCCCCTCCTGGATGTAATCATCAGATACTCCTCATTTTCCGGATGCAACATTACGGAGTGACGAGCTAAAACCAGCGACTGGCAGAAGCGGGACAGCACCAGCACATAGAGACAATCTTTCTCTGCCTCGTTGAGGGGAAGGACACTTTCCCACCCTGCGAGGACAGGTCCACCCACATCTACAGGTTCTGGGTGTATGGTCATCATGTACATGATAGCGATGGCGAGCTCATGGATGAAGTAGCCAGTGTTCATGTCCCCAAAGTCAAGGATGCCAGAAATCCTGTGGCCGTTACCCTCAGGTTGTACAAGCACATTGAGTTCATTGAAGTCCCCATGGTTAATGCCTTAGAGAAGGAGGAAATAAAACATTTATGTGAACCAAAGTACATTATCACTCATGTATTCAGTAATGTATCCAGTCTCAGCTGAGTAAACAAGTTGCCAGCTCCCTTATCTAAATGTTTATAAGTAAATATCATACTCACACTCGCGGAAATTGGAGCGTTTAGGGACCACAGAGGTCTTGTACTGATGAATGACAGACTTCACAACCTCCTGAAGAGGATCTCCATCTAATAAATGGACGTAACCTTCCAGGAGGGGAATATTTGACAGACTCCATATGAAATTCTCTCTCTGCACCACGCCAAGATGAGGGTGCTCCATCTGGAAAAAAACAATAATAGTATCAGGAGGAGAAAGGCGGAAGAGAAAGTACATGACAGAATTAAAGGTAAGCTCAAGGCCCAGAAACACCAAACTGAGGGCTGACTGTTGCATTGCCTCATGTCGCCTGCGTCTCAGTCAAAAAATTGTAACTGTACACACTGCAAAGATTACAGCCAACGGCCAACTACCAAGCACGTTCTGTGCCTGTGTGAGAGGAAGTAACTCCATACCAGCAGGTGGCGGTTGCATCGACTGAAAATAATGGAAGTAGCTGCCATGACGTCACCAATTGGTTCATAGACCCTTGTTTTGAAGCCCTCGAGTTTGGTACCTCAGCTGTACCAACACAACCCGATACTGAAAAAATATGGGATACTTACAGTCCACTAGCCAAAAATTCCATAAACAATTCATGAACTGTGTTTGCTAATGAGTTAAATGGCTAAAAAAAAGTTTGACCTGACTCCATCTTGACTTGAGTAGTTCTCTCAACTTTGTTCCTCTTCTTGTGCATTGAGCTCAACTGCAAATCCGAGTGATTTCATTTACTGATGGGCTCTGCCGGCTCAACTGCCAATCCAGCATGCTCAATCGGATGAAAAAAAGCTGATGGACCAATTAGTGCCAACAGTGTGTGACACACCTCAAAAACCAGGGTGACAGACATTCACCGACGGCCTAACATTGACTGAGTGTGTCAGGGCCCCAAGTACTTTTTGCCTAGCAAAGCTTAGCAGCTGTACCATGAAGCACGTTCAACCGTTATACCTTGTGCAGGATTTTGTCCATCCTGGCTGCTGTCTTGCCAATTTCATACAGTAACTGTGGTGTTAAAGGGACCTTGGAAATGGTGGTCCCAGGCAAATAAGTCATCAGCCGCACCAGGTACTTCTGTGGGCCATAGCCGCAATCTGCCAAAGATAAAGACAGGATTAGTTTAACAGCCATTCCCCTCACTGTTAGTCCTCATAAAGCATGACTTGTATGCTGTGGCCTTGCTCAGGGGCACACTTATCATTACTGTGTTTGAGTATTAACATAGCTGAGGACATGGACCTGCCACAGTCTGATATATTACGTAAAATTGAAGCTACAGATGTTCATCTTGTTTTGCGTTGAGGCAGCACATGTTAATGTATTTCATTACCTGTGTACCTTTATTATTACTTTTGCCTTATTTCTGTCTTTGTGCTGCTGCAACACCTGAATTTCCCCTCTAGGGATCAAGAAAGTCTTGTCTTGCCTCGTCTGGTCTCGTCTCGTCTGGCCTCGTCTCGTCTGGTCTCCTCCACTGATCAAGTGCCCACAGTGTAGCTCTACACTTAACTTTCTAAGCTCTCTGAAACAGCATCTATCCCAGGGTCAATTTCAGATACTCAGCATGTGAATACACACTCACAGAGCACAATCATGTAGATTTGTTTCAATCAATTTAAACGTTAATATATTCTAGAAACCTCTGTGAATAGTCTAAATGCTTGGGTGGCAGGTGGTACAGGAGGTTTGGTGAGTAAGTAATAGCTTGGCTGGTTGTGGTGTCCGTGAACCTAACTTACATTGTGAAGCTTTTAATTTGTCAGGTTTCGGTATTTAACTTGACTTTTGGTCGGCCAGATTTCCTTGAGTTGCGTGTCATTGTGGGTGATACTGGTGGTTGTCTGAAGGCTCTGTTTGATGAATGGGAGCTACTTTGGTAACATTTTGGTGCTACTTTTGTGGCTTCATGGGTTAGTTCTGGGCCTGTCTTTGTGATTATGGCTTTGATAGCCGTTAGATAGAGAAAGCATTTGAGTTGCTGTGGTTTGTGTGGACATTTTTGATTGTGTTATGCATGCTAGTTTGTTTTGGTGTCCTCTTGAAAGACTTTTGTGTTTGGACCTCAGTTGTGGTTCAGGTTCAGATATGGCCTCCCTTAGAGACTTTATTGTGGCACCCTCAGAGGAGCTGTTTGATCAATTTACCAAAGATCAGCTGCTAAAACGTGCTCATTATTATAATATCGATTACTCCTGAGGATAAACGCCTAAAAGAAAGTATTAAAGATGTCCTTAAAGCTACTTTAACCAAACATTATCTTTTTTAGACTGCTCCTGCGCCACAGGCCTCAACTAACATCCATCCAAGGATTCGGCAAATCTTTCTCCTTCAGCTTCAGATGCTACTCTTCAGTTGAGGGCAAAAGAGCTGGTGTTATAGGAAAAGCAGTTCAAAGAGTTGGAGCTTAAAAGTGCTGCGTTAGAAGCTTGGCCAAGTCTGAGGCATCTGAGTTTGATGTTTTAAGGTCATGCTGGTTCCACCATTTGTGGAGAAGGATGGTGAAGTATTTCCCTCATTTTGAACATGTTGCAACTGTATCTAAGTGGCCTCAGCGGACTCAGACGCTGCTTCTCCAGAGTGTGGTTGGTAGGAAAGGCTCAGGAATCCTGTTCTGCTTTGAACCTTCAAGAGAGTGAGGATTATGATACAGTGCAATCGTCAAGGCTTATGAGCTAGTTCCTGAGGCCTATCGCCAATGATTCAGAAGCCTCAGTAAGCCTGATAAGCAAACTTTTGTGGGGTTTGCTGAGGAAAAACTAACACTTTTCAATAGATGGTGCCAGTCTCAAAATGCAGAGAAAGCAGAAGAACTGTCTGCCTCAGACAGACTCTCCTCAGACTAACTTCAGTAAAGTTTAGGATGAGCCAAAAGGGAAGGCTATGTCCCTCAGAGCTTGCTCTTCTCCTGCTCCTGCTACATTGCCTGGGAAATCTTCTGTGAGGGGCTGTGTTGCAAAATCTTGTTTTTATTGTAAAAAAACTGGCCACCTCATCGTTGAATGTCATGTTTTGAGCAGAAGCTAAAATCTTCTAAGCCAGTAGCTTTAGTAAAAACAGCTAAGAGTCCCACTCTGCCTCAAGTTACACCGGCACTGAGCCCAAAATATGAGATAGCCAGTTCATCCTTCCTGACTAAGGGTTTTGTTTCTCTTGGTTCTGATCCTGAGAGAAAGTGCCCTGTTTAGATTTGGAGGGACAGTGAAGCTTTTCAGTTAGTAACTTTACAGGATTTCCTCCCATTTACTGATGAGTCTGCATGAGACTCTAGTGCTGTTGTTGAAGGCTTTGGTGGTTACTTGACCTAACCAATGCATACTCTTACTCTCCAAACAGCCTTGGTTTCTGGAAGAGGTCGCTGTGGCTTTGCGTCCATCTACTGAAGGTGTGTCCTTCATTCTAGGGAATGATTTTGCTTGTTACCCCTGTAGGTTATGCCGCTCCTGTTATGGCTGAAGGCCCAAATGAACTTGAGCAAAAATACCCAGACACATCCCCTGTGTGTGTCACCACCCATATCGAAAAAACCTCTGGCTAAAAGTGTTGACATAGACGTCAGGTCTGATCTGTGGGACTGGTCTCATACCTGTTTCTTCCAGGCTCATGAGCTGTCCTGAGGTGGTGGGCACGACTGTTTGTGCAGGAAGTCCATTCTCGTGAAGGACAGACATAGTATATGTCTGCATCTCAATCAGGGCGTAGTTCTTGCTGTCCTCTGAGTTCATGATCTTCAGGACGTACTCGCCACCTTCAGTGGACACCACATGAAAGTTCTGGTCATCATAGCTCGGCAGAGAGCGGATTTCTGATGGCGTCAGGTCGAAGAGTCTCTTCATCATCTCAGTCACCTGAGACTGGCTGAAGTGGGGCTGGGCATGTTTCACTGACATAATTTCTGAATGAAAAACAACAAGCTGTCACAAAAAGAATTTTGCTTGCAGAAATTTACACAACAGCATCATATGTGAATTTACACATTTTTGTCTGAAACTGCCAAAGGGTGCATTACAGCAAGCTGCATACATCTTTAGGAATGAAATTAAATATTTTATAATTTTTTTTATGACTATTGTTGTTGTGTGGTAGTAACAGTGTTAATATTCTATGATTTTTAAGAAATTTATCAAATAACAATGACACATTTAAGTCCAGTTTCTCCAATGTAAGAGTCTGCAGGGGTTTTTTTTGTTTGTTTTGTGGCTCCTATCATTACAAACTGAATCCTTTTCCCCCCATGACAAACAAAAAGTGACAAATAAAAGTGACATAACAGACTACGGGAAGCTGTGATGACCATTTTACACTAAATTATTTGCGCCACCTAGCTTCCTATTAAATCTGAGCTCCATTCAGATATTACTATCGCATAACTAGCCTCGCGTCACCAGGCTCTTCAAGCGAAGAGGTTAGGTTAGGTTAACCCTAACCCTAACCCTACCGCATAACGAGGAGGATTTTCCAAATCCCCAGGCTATTATTTCCGTATTACTAACAGTGCTTTCTCGCACTGTGTACATGTTGGAGTCAAACACATCTTTTCAACGTACTCTTCTGCCATTATTAATGGGAACTACGCGGATTAAACAAGATAAAAATGGCCATAAACTGCACAGACTGCACCCAAGTCACTGCAGACGGTGTATCATATTTCACGTGACAGAGTGAATATAAAAAATGTGATATATTGAGTGTCATCAGTTGATCCACGTCAGTAACAGTTTGGTATCCAACGTTCGTGTAACTTAGTCAACCGTATTCAACACACTACAAACGACGGTATGGTAGCGACATGAAATAACAGCTAAAACTGTTGAAAATAAAATGTATCATTCACATGTCAGTGAACTTACCTCAGGCTATGTGAAAACACCACGGGAATGACAGAGACACGCTGGTGTGACCCTTTCGCAGATCCTGACCCTAACTGAACCTAATGGGGGTTATTAACAACATCTACATCCGGTGGAACTTTTCAAAGTAAAACATCAGTAGCGTTTAAATCTGAACAATGTAGGTTATGTCTGTGAAATAAACTAAGGTTATACTGCGTATTTTAGAATAAATCTCATTTTGTAACGAATCATCGCTTTTCACAGCGTACAGACATTTTTCTGTGTAGCACCCGTGTAAAGTCAGGGAAAATATAACTTCCGGTTACTAATTTTAATAAGAGAGGGCTGGATAGAGAAAGTGAAAGAGTAAGAACAAGTCAGCACCAGATTTAAGTAAATGTTTCCTCTTCGCAAAATCTTTATTTGTACATCTTGTGGTAAAACTATTATCAAGGAAGACTCAAAATATATGGGATTATGGTTTGTAAATTTCAAAATAAAAGTCTTACTGGTAAATGTGGCAGCCAACATTTTTATCTCAACTATTGTAAAGTAATGTTTGGTTTGGTTTTAAACTTAAGGGCATGTGAAAAATCTAAGACCCTTGTTTTTTTGAGTGCACCTAACAGATATATTTTTGTCTCAAATTTTGGTTGATTAAAATCCCTGTGAATGAGCACCTCTCCTTGTAATCCATCCACCTGACAGGTGTAGAAAATCAAAATGTTGATTAAACAGCATCCTAACTACACAGGTGTGCCTTGGGATGGTCACAGTAAAAAGCCACTCTGAAATATGCAGTTTGTCTGTAGCCAAACTGTGTCTGTTGTTTGAATGTGGCCTTTGGAGAGTTGGCTCACTCCTCTTCAATGGCAATGTTTAGTTTCTGGATATTGGCAGGAATCAGAACACACTGTTGTACACGCTGATCCAGAGCATCCCAAACATGCTTAGTGCATGACATGTCTGGTGAGGACACAGGCAATGCAATGAGGGGATTATTTCAGCCTCCTGGAATTGTGCACAGATCCTGACAACATAGGGCCGTGCGTTATCATGCTGCAACATGAGGTCATGGTGGCAATGAATGGCATGACAATGGGTCTCAGAATCTCAAGACAGTATTTTTGTGCATTCAAACTGCCATCAATAAAATGCACCTATGTTTGTTGTCCATAGTTCCAAAGTGTTGGAGGCCAGTGACAGAGAGCAGTTGCTCACTCAAGTCACTCAAACTGCTGGTCAGGTCAAGACCCTGCTGAGGATGACGAACCTCCAGGAGACAGTTTGTGCAGTTATGCAAACCATTTGTTGTGGTCTGTGGTTGTGAGGCTGGTTGGATGTACTGCCAAATTCACAAAAATAACATTTGAGATGGCACATGGTAGTGAAATGAACATTCAGTTCAAACGCAGCAGCTCTGGTGGACATTCCTACAGTCAGCATGCCAATGGCACGCCCCCTCAAAGCTTGAAACATCTGTGGCATTGTGTTGTTCAATCAAAGTGATCATTTAATTGTGACCATCCCAAGACACACCTGTGTAGTAATGATGCTGTTTAGTCATCATCTTGTTATGCCACACCTGTCAGGTGGGTGCTCACTGAAGGCCAAAACACACCGGCGGCGTCACTGACGCGAGTCAAGTGCCGCCCCCAACACACACAAAAAGCGTCGCGCTGCGGGGTGTCAACCGGATTTCTATTGCACACTCCAGGGAATTTTATCACATTTACGACCAAAAATTAGGAGAAATATATCTATTGAGTGCATCAAGTCTGAGATCTTTAACTTAAACCTGTGAAAAGTAGGAGCAAAAACAAGTGTTGTTAAAATCTTTGTTCATTTTTTAACTCAAAAGGAAATCTGAAGTCAATTATTTTAATTGCTAATTCTTTAAATATGTGATTTAATTGTCAAAAAAAAGAGATTTGTTTCCACAGTTGCACTGTTTAGCAATAACTAATGATAACATTGTGGAAATGGAGTGAAGAAGTGACACACTAACATGAAAATATTCAATTTATTGTATAGTCCATCATAGTTACAGTAAGCACAATTTATGTTTGGATAAAGCAGTCTCAAACATATAGTATTTATCTGGTTAATGTAGACTATGTGATGTGTCTTTCAAAACATCTTAAAAATACAAATTGTACTGTTCAATGTCTAAGAAAATCCACACCCTTTGGATGTTGAGTCCTTTTCCAAACACCATGTTGAGATCTGGTGTACAACTGGTGATCCAGTTGATGGAATGCATTGCACCAATATGATACTCTATCCAGAGCGGCACATGACAGATCATGCAGCTCATATATTCATATTGAGACAGCGTGACCTTTCCATATTCACAGGATTAAGGGGCCTACATCTACCTACAAACACTGCTCAGCATTAATTCCTTTGGAATCACGTGTGAGCTGTAGTTCAGGGTTTTTCCATTCCTGCTGAAATGACATGTGATTAAAAGTTCTTTGATTTCAGATCATCATCAGGCGTCCAGATGCTTGTTAAGACGGCGCACTTTCTCCTTCTTGTTCTTGTTGCCGTGTTTTTTCCAGGGTTTTCCCACCCCTGCCTCTGATCCAGCTTTCCCTGGGCCGACAGGTCCGCTGCCTGGCTTGTAGCCCATGACGGACTGAACCCCCTTGGAGAGCGCCCGCACATTCTCCTGGAGATAGAGACAGAGTATCTTTTATTCTGTGATACCTAATAACTACTATTTCAGCATTTTTCTTACTAACAAGAAGACTGTAGATGAATCGTACCTGATGGAAGAAGTTCTTGTCAACCACATTTTCAATTCTCTTGATTTTCTGTTTGTTTGTTGTAGCGGAGAGGTCGCAGCAGTCCGTGTCTCTATTCAGGAACTTGTTGTGCTGTGGCTGGAAGTCTTCAGCGTTAATATGTGGAGGAGGGTGGCAGTACAGTAGCTTTCCCTTTAAAGAGTCAACATAATTAGGAAGAGTGTGTTAGGGAGAGGATGTACATAATTTAACAAACAGCCACTTCATTATGCAGCTAAATGGCCAAAGCTCCCTGACGTCTTTTAAAACAAAGCAGAAGCACAGTGCATTAACACTGACTGTAGGTGACGCTGCAGGTGAGCTTAACAGATTAGTGTCAATTGGCAGATTAAAATAATTTATGTTGTTTAAACATTTAATCAGTGTGTTGTTGCCTGTTGACTTTAAAAGAGACTGTCTACACATTTTGGTACTCAATGGATGGTTCTCTGTGCCCTTCTCACCCTTACCTACTATACACAAGTAGGCAAAACCAGCAACAAAATATACTAGCACCAAGTTTTTGAGTCCTGACTCAGGTCTGGCACTTACACTGACGTAATCCTTCAGGATGTACCGGGCTGATCTGGACTGATCGGGCTGGCCGTGCGACGTCATAAAGCCTCTCATGTCTGAAACAGATGGAAACACATATTCAGTATATCACTGCTCTCTTCTAAAAGCAGAGTGCTTTAAAAAACAGTTAAATGAGTGGATAATCAGACTCTATTCAAGAGAAACATTATAAAAGCTAGTATTACATGGGCAAATACTAGCCTACATTTTATCATTTGATATAAAAGGTCACTCTCAAAGCAGAGTTGCATGCTGCTAAGTACAATAATGGCCTGTTGTTAATCTATTATCTATGCAAACACAACAAATGTGCGGTAGTCTCACATCCATAAGCCATCAGCAGCTCTTCATGGGTGGGGGGCCTGTCGGGGTCTTCATCCTCTCGTGGTCGGATGATGTTGATGCCGTAGGTGCCCTCTAACACGTGCCGAGGGATCAACTGACATACGTGACAAATCTGTTAAGGACTTAATTACGATCAGCATAAAAAAATTTATTTAAAAAAGTATTAACGTTAAGCTCAAAAACTCAGGCAAACTAGACAAAAATAATACACGGTACAAGCATAACAAACACTACACGATAATGTCTTCCTGTAATTTGTATATCTGGTCTCACACCTGTATACATGGAAACTGATAGTGTGCCTTGTTAAGCATGCTGATGCAAGATACAGCACTGATATCAGAATATAGCCCCCCAGTAAGTTAATAAACAACTCTAAGTCACAGTTTAGCTAGCGTATCCAAAAAGTGATGAGTTGTCTCAATGTGAGCAAACAAGAGTGCGCATCAGGAACACACAACACTCTCTGAGACGCAGGACGCAAGGCTCTGCCCCTAGGGGAAAAGTTTTTCGGGAATCTACTGCTCCCACTCCTGCTGAAGGACATACTGCTAATTATTTTCACAGGCCTTTAATTCAATTCCCTATGTCCCATCATAAAAATTCTACTTTCACTTTCTGAAAATGCATGTTAGAAACTCTACATATAGCACACAAAGCTGCTGCAGGATTCTGTGCCAGAAGCATCCAGAGGATATGTGGGAGACTGCAGGTACGTGATCTCTCATCTGATCAATGGGCAGGATCCCGGAGCAGATCATCTCAGCTTTGGTGGAAACAAAGGAGGGCATCACCAGACCGGGGCAGTCACAGAGGCACAGGCCTGGCTCCACATACAGAGTCTGTGATTCATGTCAAAAAAAGGCAACAAAAACAATCACACTAAAAGCTTTCTGTTGATTCACTGAATGACGGATCAATAATGAGAGGTTTAAAAAGTAGTCCTGTACCTGAAAGTGCTTAGTGTGTCCAGGAGTGGCTGAAACAGACACCTTCTTGTTCCTGAAAATAGTGTTGATGGTGGAACTCTTTCCCACATTAGGATATCCAACCTGTTGAAGTCATGCACAATAAAAACATGTAGTCACTTTACAACAGTTGATGATGCCTGCGTAAGGTTTATAGTGTTGACTTTTCACTCACCAGTCCCACTGTCAGTTGTCCGTCCTTACACCTGGGCCCACTGTGAACAGCCTTAAACATGTCCAGCAGCTCATCCTTATGCAGCAGACGGCTGGAGTTGTGAAAGGAGGATTGACTGGATGAAACAGCAGCCCCTTCCTCCTGTTCATCCTCTGAGCAGGTGAACCAGTCCTCCTCATCTACAGATACTGTTTCCCGTTGCTCTTCCTCTGTAGCACTCTCTTCTCCCTCTTCATCTACCTCCTCTTCTTCTGCTGCTACCTTCATGTCTTCCTCTCTAGCTGCACCTTTTTGGGCCGAGTCTTCATTGTCTGGCTGTCCTTCCTCTTCTGGGTCACTCTCTTCACACTCTGGATCGTCCACTTCCATGCCCTGGAAGAAGAGATGTTCATCAAAGTCTGAAGATGCTAACAAGCAAGATTATTCAGACACATTTCTCCTGAGCAATCTGAGGTTAAAAGCATCATTATCATTATTATCACTATTATTAAATCCACTCGCCATCATTCAACGAGTCAGCTGCTGAGTGAATAAGACATATCAGACCTGTCAGTCTGCCTCAATCAATCAGTTTTATTTAAAAAGCCCAATATCACAAATCACAATTTGCCTCACAGGGCTTTACAGCATACGACATCCCTCTGTCCTTAGGACCTCACAGCTGAAAAACTGCCCAAAAAAACCCTTTAACGGGGAAAAAAAACAGTAGAAACCTCAGGAAGATCAACTGAGGAGGGATCCGTCTTCCAGGACGGACAGATGTGCAATAGATGTCGTACAGAACAGATCAGCATAATAAATTAACAGTAATCCGTATGACACAATGAGACAGAGAGAGAGAGAGAGAGAGAGACAGACAGAGAGAGATGCAGGACAGACGGTAATGACAGTAGCTTACAACAACATTAATGAAAGTAATAATATTAATTAATATTAATAATTAATATTATCTACAGGCTATTAAACATTATTCCACTCACATGACATGCAGGACAATTAATGATGGACAAATGTGTTCTGGACATAAGCAGCTGCACATTTAACAGCCACACATCACCAACAGTCCGCTGAACAACGCAACAGGTTGTGAATGAAATAAACTTCATTACAACATGATAGTCTTGCAGGAAATATCATTAACATTACTCTTTGTAGTCACGTAGGCATGTGAATTACAGCGTTTCACTGCAAAGAATGCATGTAACGGGTACACTTGCGCTGTTTCTCCGCCGTCTCGTTCAAATGAGCCAGATGTAGAGGGCGGGTATTTATACATCATGGTGTTCAGCTGAAAAACTCTTCCGGATAGGAAGCTCTCGACCATCCTAGCTCATAGCTGCTTAAAGCTTGCTGCTAGCTCCTAGCGCTAGCTCCTCACTGCACAAATAAGAGACTTGGGACGGCCTAGAAGATGGCGGACCTCGAACGACTTCTGGTTCAAGCGAGGAGCTAGCAGTAGCACTATAAAAATAAGAGACTTGGGACGGACCCAATGTCACAACCAATATACTCAGGTGGGGTTGATTATGGGTGACCACAACCAGGCACAACCAATACAGGAAGCAGATCCCAGCAGGGGGAGCTGTAACCTTTCCTAGCACAGAGGCTAAATCTAATACATGACATAACAAGGAAACAACGCAGATATTGTGACGGCCATGGCCGTGTTTTGTTTTCCTGTCTGGCTGGCTGTTTGCTGTCTTTTACAGGTGCTGGGCTTGGGCTGGTTTCACTGCTGCTTTGCAAGGCCCTCTGCTGTCTGCTATGCTGATCTCCCGTTCATTTACCTTCCTGGTTGCTGGGAAGCTCTACCTCTGCTTGCTGGGAGGCTCCACCTCTATCTGAGAATGCTGGCTGGCTACACCTGTGAGGAAGTCTATAAAAGCAGGCTTCCTCAGCACATTCCCTCTCTTACCCGGACAGCCAAGATCCTGCCAGTTTCTGTTTGGTTTGGTTATTTTGTTTTGTACCACACACACACACACACAGGGCTTTCACTGCATCCAACATTTCCGTCTCATACTGATTATTGACTTAATATTTCATACCTTTTTATTGTTCTTGTAATTATTTGTTATAATTTCAAGTAAAATCATTGTTTAAAACTTAAGCTTTCTGTGTGGCCCTCCCTTCTTTGTTGTGGCCTAAATGACCAGGTCATAACAATATATTCACTTCATATAAAATAAGCAAATGAAACCTCATTCATCCCACTGGGGGTGTGAGTATTAACGAAATGTATCCAATTGTTCTATCAAATGCTCCTCGGAGAGGTGGTGATGAAGAAAGCCTCATTCTCCAAAGTGAGGTGTCATGGATGCATTTCCCTGACACCCTCATCACCAAGGGGATGCGTTTTATAAAGTGATTATATCTGTGTTTCTTGGTTATTTGTTGTTTTAGTATTTCATCCCATGAGATTCTGTGCTAGGAAAGGTTGCAGCTCCTCCTGCTGGGATCTACTTGTTATACTGGTTCTGCCAGTTAGTGTCACCTATAATTAACCCCACCTGTGCATATTGTTTGGGACACTGCCGAAATACACATTGAGAGGCCGTTTACACGTCGCCGGCTATTTTCATAAACGGACATTTCACCGTCTCCGTTTTCAAAAAGATCTTCGTTTACACTTACCTGTGTATATATACACAAGAGCATGCCAAACCTGTAGGTGGCAGTGTAACGAGAAGCTCAAACCTTCCATGTATCCACTGTCACCATAGCAACATAGGTCGCACTTTTGACACAGGCGCAAGTTACGGCGCATACTGTGATGTCGGCTGCCTATAACTCCGTTTATCTCCGTTTATCTCAGTTTACATGCAAACGCGCAACTGGAGTTTTCCAAAATCTCCACTCTGGCCGGAGTTTTTAGAAAGACTCGTTTTCAGAGGAGAAATCTCCGTTTGCGTGTAAACGAAGGGCACAAACGAAGGAAGATGTCTCCGTTTATCAAAATCACCGTGTACGTGTAAACGGCCTCTGAGGAATGAGGTCTTGCCTGAAACGTGCATGTCGCAATATTGAAAAGCGATAGTTGGAATAAATGTATTAACAGATGCGTGAGAATCTACAGGTTATATTCAGAGTGCAGCACAGTGGTTCAGTGGTTAGCACTGTCGCCTCACAACAAGAGGGTTCGAACCAGAGGTGGGAGAGCTCTTCTGTCTTATGGGTTTTCTCCAGGTACTCCAGCTTCCTCCCACAGTCCAAAGACATGCAGGTTAATTGGTGACTCTAAATTGTCCGTAGGTGTGAATTTGAGTGTAAATGGTTGTCTGTCTCTATGTGTCAGCCCTGTGATAGTCTGGTGACCTGTACAAGGTGTACCCTGCCTCTCACTCAATGTCAGCTGGGATAGGCTCCAGCCCCCTTACAACCCTTAACAGGATAAGCGGTATTCAGAGTGGGGCTTCTCACTCCTCCACCTCCTCACCTTTTCCTCTGCATCCAGTCTGTCGCTCTCAGCCAGGGCCGACCAGAAAACTGCCCTCAGCCCCTCTTTCTGAAAGTGTCTGGCCCAGTCTCGCCTTTGCTCCCTGGTCAGCAGGTCGGCCTTGTTCACCAGCAGCATGTTCACCTTATGCTCTGACACTTCCTTTACATACGCCTCCTGGCAGCACAGAAAAGAAAAGTGTTTAGTTTACCTTTATGTAGTATTTCTACAGTTTGTTTCTCTAATTTCATTTCATCCCTTTACTTATTTAAAAATAACTACAGTCAGAGCAAATGAAATGTACAAATCTTTGAAGAAAAAACTCTTCAGATAAACAACAGCAGCGCAAAATAAATCCAAAAAGTAATTCAACGCATTTAGAACGTGTATGTGTGCCCGCATACAAAAAAGGAAAGAAAAACTGAACGACGTAGTCGCAGTTTAGTAACATCCACTAGCAACATTTATTTCCCCTCAAAGCAACTCTGCCTCACAAACTTACCAGGTCAAGACATCTGAACAGCAAAGGATTTCTGGCATCAACGATCTGAACGACGACGTCACTGCAGAAAAAACATGGAAACAGTTTTACTTTAAGGAGAACACATTCCTCATTAAACACAGGTAAAAGCTGACAACTGTACACCACTTTTGTTTTTTACCTCCTCTCGATCACTCTCCATAGTTGTCTCCAGAACTCCAGGTTCCTCTCAAATGGGGTGAGAATTAACTTCTGTTCCTCTTCCAGCCTTCACAGATAACACTTGCAGTTAGATTGCTGACATTGATAATCCTACACTGTAACCACATATGCTGTTCTTGATTTTGTACATAACTTCTTAAACAGTAAAAATGCAACAATATATTTGTAAGAGCAAAGGTTACAGAATATTACACACTGTGCAAGCTCTCGCCTCCACTCCAAGAAGCTGTCTTTCTCTGCTTGTTGAAGCGCATCTGGACTGGTGCTTTCATCCCAGTGAGGGCTTAAAATTGGGAGCGAGATATCAGAAAATTTAAAATGCAAAACATACAACACAGGAATTTATAAAATTCAGAACTCATCTACTTACCGACGAGGAATTCTGAGGAAGTGTTTGTTGTCTTCATGCAGCTTCTTCAGCCTGGTTTTCTCCTCAGCTGTTAATAAACCTGCTCTCGCTTCCGCTGGAACAAACTTGATGTTGAGTTTCTCTAAGGAAACAAAGCAAGGAACAGTCAGAGGCAGCAGTGGCATCATAGGGCAGAGGTGCAACATATAAAATAGCAACAGTTGAGACAAGACAGAACCCTCGAAGCTGCCGCCCAAATTCAAACTTCCTTCAGAAGACAAGAACAATTTACCTGTGATTCTCTAAGCAGTGAGGGTGAGACGCACTGTGACCCTTACAGTCCATGTGCTCAATGATTACACTATTAGAAACATAAGCAATAAGCACATTTTATATAGACACAGTACCAACAGTTACACCCCCAAAATTTGCTGTGCAGCAAACAGTGTGAATTCGGTTTGATAGCCAACGATCAACTACTATATCTTCATTCACTTTGATGTTTATATACTGTGCCAGAGAATGGCATGTGCTGGGGCTATAAGTACACCTTGCAATGCTTGATAGATAAAACCTTTTGACAATCTTTGGCCACAACATACATGTATAACATTTAACACAAGAACTTCGCACGAAATCAGGTGAGGTATCACTTACCTGCAACAAACTCTGTTCCTGCTAATTCAGCAGTGGCCAGAAAGTCATCCATGGAACTTTGTTCTGTCACTGACTGCAGGTTCAGTCGTCCCCAGTCATAGCCATCATTCAGCTCACTGGTGTGGAGCTGCAAATGCAAACCACACATTAGTCTGGGGTTACAGTGTTTACTACAGAAAAAAAAAATCATGGACAATGACTATCATGAGGACATACTTAAACTCGGTTGTGTTCTGCCAAAACAGTTGTCATGGTGGTTTGTTTTACATGACTGTCTTGAAAACATACCATGGGTAATAGTGGTAGGGCCTCTGAACCAGTTCTATGTAATCTAGTGATTATATGGCAAAAATAATGCTCCTGTATAATGTATCTCCATGCCGAATTTAACACAGGAACATATTTATTACGTGAAGGTATTAATATGAATACCTCATGTTGCCGATATGCAAAGCAGCGATAAAATGACAATTTCTTAAAAGGAGTTTGGCGCAAGCAACAAACCAGACTTCGTCTTGTATGATAACATACCATGGGTAATAGTAGAAAAGTCTTTGAGCCAGTTCTGAGTAATCTTGTGATTGTATGACAAAAATAATGCTCATGTGTAATTTATCTCCATGCCGTATTCAACACAGGAACATATTTATTATGAAAAGGTATTAATATGAATACAT
This sequence comes from Epinephelus fuscoguttatus, assembly GCF_011397635.1. Lineage (NCBI taxonomy): Eukaryota > Metazoa > Chordata > Actinopteri > Perciformes > Serranidae > Epinephelus > Epinephelus fuscoguttatus. The sequence continues at coordinate 23,704,890 of NC_064761.1, forward strand.
CATGTTGCTGATACCCAAAGCTTTGATAAAATGACATTTTCTCAAGGGAGTCTGGCACAAGCAACAGACCAGACTTCCTGCTTTCTTCTTACCCATGCTAACTTCTGACTTTGTCACGTCTGTAATATGATTTAAACTTCACAAAAACCTGAAATGTTAAATATCCGAAGGGTCCAAACGCTATATGTCTCTAGCTACTGTGCCCCATGTGCAAAACGTTGTTGTCGTAAGAACCGGAAGTGGGCCAAACCATCAAGTCTTATATGATGACGACTCGACCACAGCTACCGGGAAATTGATTCATACGTTTAATTCACATCGTTACAAATTCCACTACTGCATTTGTATAATTAACCTCTTCAACTCGAGATAACATCTGCTTTAATGTAAGCCTCTACACTGACGTAACAATGGTACGGTCCGCTTCTTTGTCCAGCTATCAAATGTGCCCTGAAGGAAATGAGGACAGTACCATTCGTTCCTCATGTCAGTTTTAAGATAAGTTACAGCAGCTCAAGAGTCAAAAAACAAAAGAAAAGGGAAAGAGTAAATTATACAAATAATAAAAATACAAATAAGAATACAAACAAGATGAAATAAGATGAAATAAATTAGAATAGATGCTATATACACAATACACACCTTTCAGTAATATGGATACTGTATGTCTATGATGGATAATTACACAGGATAATACACACGTGGAGCTGAAGAACTGTACTGGAAAATATAGAAATATTGCACAAGTAGGAAGCTGCACAGGATATGCGCAAAGGGTAAATAAATATATACACAAATACAACAAACGCAGTTCTGATAACAACCGGAAGATGGCAGCATAAAACAGCTGTCTCAGAGTGGGCTCTCCTAGATTGCAACACGACTATGATGAACTGGCTGATGGATGACAAAGTACAGTTGTGGCTATCATATTTTCATGTTTCTCATTTTAAATTAAAATTACTTTTAAGTGCGATTTGAAAGATAGTTGATGATGTTTATGTTGGATATCAGAGTGAACAAAATTGAAATTCCAAGTTATTTTTTTCAGTAAACATGTCAAGGGGAAAATTAAGTTTTAAATCCAACTTGAAAAAATATAACCTTACCTTTATCAGAGAAACTGTTCTAAAATATATGGGGACACAGTTACTTTGCACTCAATTCAATTCAATAGAAATGTATTTATCTCAAGGGAAATCCTTGTGCCAGAGAATGCTGCAAATTACAGTTACACTAAGTACAGTAACTACAATTTAGCTTTCACAACCAGTGGGTCCAGTTTTTAAAACAATAGAGTAATAAGTATCTGGCAAAATATTCAAATATACAAAATAAGAAGTGTTTTCAAGGAGCAAAAGAAAAAAAACAGTGCCTAATAAAGTAACAATAGGAGTAAGATAAGTGCAAGTATTCTTATTTAAATAGAGAAAAACAACATTACTTGTGTTTCCATCTCTTATACAATTGCCACAGCCCAATAGAGAGGTTTTGGTATATGTTTTTATTTCTCACACTTTCTGTTCAGTAGCAGCCTACAGTTATTTACTGACACTCCCACTTCTTGGTAAAAGTAATGGTAATAACATCTTATTATTATGATAAATGCTATTATTTGATAATCAATAATAAATATTGACTGTGTACAAAAAAATATCCAGCAGCCATTTGGACACAACAGGCAAACGTGAGAGTATTGTATCAATAAACACACTCAATATCTACAAACCAATACAAGTCTATTCTCATTTGGTTCAGCCCCCCCTACAGTCTCACTCAAATGGTTTGTCCCTGTATATAATTCGCGCAGCTCGTCCTTGAGCAACAGTCTGAACTCAGAGCTGCGATGACATAAGACGAGGGGAGACACCACAATGGACAAGAGCACTTTAGAGGATGAACAGATGAAGTACGGTGTCTTTGCGTTCACTTCTCATAGAGTAGCTCATACATGACCTGACAGGGAAATAAACACTTCTAGGATTTAGTAGTAATACAGAGTTTATTTTTTATTTCTTTCTCTCTCAGTAGACTTTGTTGCTGTTGACTGGAAACAGCAATAAAATGCTGCCTTGGAAGAAGAACAAGTTCGACCTTATTGAGGAAGACAAGCAGTCCAAGCAGAAGGGCTATGCGGTGAGCCTCAACTACTCTGCGCTCACCTCTTTCGCCAAGTCCTGCCCCGAGAGCGCACTCAACAGGGTGGGCAGCATGTTCAAGTCCAAGAGGAAAAAGGTGAAGATCACCAGCGAGGACCCCACGTACACGGTGCTGTACCTGGGGAATGCCACCACCATCCAGTCCAAAGGGGACGGCTGCACGGACGTGGCGGTGAGCAAGATCTGGGGTAAGAGCGAGATGGGCAAGAACGGCACCAAGATGAGGCTGACCATCAGCTCGCAGGGCATCCGGATGGTGCATGTGGACGACAAAGCCAGGAGGCCGGGACACTTGTACTTGCTGCACCGGATAACCTACTGCGTCGCGGACCCGAGACTCCCCAAGATTTTCGCCTGGGTTTACAGGCACGAGATGAAGCACAAGGCCGTGATGCTGCGCTGCCACGCAGTGCTGGTGTCCAAGCCGGAGAAGGCAAAGGCTATGGCGCTGCTGCTGTACCAGACCTCGGCCACGGCGCTGGCTGAGTTCAAAAGACTAAAACGGAGGGACGATGCCAGGCACCAGCAGCAGCAGCTCATAGGGGAGCAAACCATCCCGTTGGTCCCCATCAGGAAACTGCTGAACGGACAGTGTTACTACAAACCCCCGGTGGAGCGCAGCCGGAGCGCACCCAAACTGGGCTCCATCACAGAGGACTTGGTCGGGGAGGAGGAGGAGGAGAAGGCGATGCACTTTGAGTGTGAGGACATTCTGGACACGGAAGATGATTGTGTTGCCAACGGTAAACAGGAGTTGACTCAGATTATTAATGACTTGGGAGAGATGAGCATAGGAAACGATGTGCAGACACTGAAAGCTGACCTCAGAGTCACCAGACTTCTCTCTGGAGAGAGCACGGGGAGCGAGTCCTCCATTGAAAGCAACCAGGAGCCCCCTCCGCTCACTAATGGCTTTGAGGAGGTAAAGGTGCAGGAAATTGCCTGAATCATTTTAGACATTTCTGGGCGCCCTCTGTCTCGGTTGAGCCACGATGTCTCCACAAGAAACATTTCCTCTGTCGCTGTGTTGGAGAGTGTTTGTCTAATCTGGCGCCTCCACCACTGACTGAGAGGATCCAGAAAGAGAAATAAAGTTCTGGGACAATTACCGCACATGGACTCACGATTAGGCTACTGAATGATGTTTTAAGATTGTGTAAACACAGCAAAAAAAAAGGACAAACAAGTGCATGCCCATTTGAAAGATAACTGGTTGAACCGACAAAATCCCAGTGCGCCTCAGGACGCACGGCACTAATTCCATCTCTTTTATTTAAGAGGATTTGTTGTATCCTCAGGCTTGTTTACCCAACTTTTTTCTGTCTGTCTCTCTCTTAAAAGTGGCATTTTTCTGTTGAAAGATGCTCATCGTGATCCCAAAAAAACATTCCGTATTTAAAGCACGTTTTCTTCTTTCCCTTAAGTGGTTCAGTGGGTCTAAACAGGCATCCTTAATTTTCCTGTCAGGGCGCTTCTGTAACAGCCTGTTTCATTTACTTTACTTTGCACTGTTGTGGAGTTCACTCGAGTATTATGTTGACTACATGTACATAATGTCTGTTGGTATGTTGTCTGAAACATAAGTGTCATATCTTTGCTGTGCAAAAGAAAAAACACCTTTTATGTATTAAGATGTAAAGTAAGATGTTTAAAGTATAAATATGTTATTTTTTAAAAAGAAAATGTGGTTTGTTATGTGAACCTCATAGAATTATCAATAAAAAAGAAAATCATATAAAGTTGATGTGTACAGATTTGTGTTGGAAAACAAGCAGGCCACGTTTGGCTGCGGCGTTCTTTAATAGAAGTGGGGATTTACCTTAAGAGGCACAAATTGAGGTCAGATTTGCGGTGCTGAATAAAAGTCACGTGGAGGCTGCAAACACAGAAAGACAGTGCATTTCTCAGCTCTACAAGCTACAGGTATTAATGAGTGTTATCTCTGAAGAATCTGTGTTGTACATATACATTTCATTTATTGGTCTTGGCTGGTTCTTTGTCCTTTTTCTGTCAGCTTGCTTCCAGGGAACAGGCTGCACAACTTATTCAATTAAGGTACTGAAGGCCCATTCATTCTGGCTGGCCTCAGAGAAGCCAGGCCACACAGGGGGACGTCACCACAAGCGCAAGCTGTTAGAACATCACATGGGTCCTTTAATGACAAGGTGGCTGAACCTCCAGAGGTCCTTTAACAGCATACTGACTGTTATTTTATTTGCTATTACGTCTGTTCTCCTCTGGTGAGGCACCATGGAGAATCTCCTAAGGGCCAAAACAAGAGCTGTAAATCTACATACTGTAATGGTGCATGTATAGAATCACACACTCAGAGCCAGCAGTTATATTTTGTTTACATTTTCCCTTCTTACTGGAGTCAGAGTAACTGCATTAGCTGTGTCAGCTACTTTGACTTAAACATATCAGTTAATAAATGGAAGTGACACAGACAAAAGACAAGGTTGCTTCTTTCTGTAAATGTCAGCTTACTATCTGAAACCTGCAGTGGCAGAGAGACAGAATCATCTCTCACACAGGCTCATGTGACCTGTGGTCAGGGAGGGATGTGACTTAGCAGCAGTGGCTGTTCTGAATGTGGAAGACCTCTCACTGTTATTGTCACTTCCTTTTCACACAGCATCAGGCCTACGCACACGCCACACAGTTCCTGCCAGTCGTTCAGACAGAACAGTCTCGACTGGAACACACTGATCCTGATGTACTGATGTAGCCATTAGTGATATGCGTCTGCATGGCTGGGGCTGCAGCCCAACGTCCACAGCGTGCAGGAGACGCTCCCCCAGAGCCGGGCATATTCTCACTAAAACCACCGGCACTGACGCTGCACACTAACAGGGCTAAATAAGACATGAGGAGGGAGAAAACGGGCTTCCAGCTGCCCAGAGGAGGTGGATATGGGGATTGTTATCTGCACAGACAGTCTTTCACCAGCTGACACAATCCCATTGGCCATGCTGAGGTATTCACTGAAAACAAAAACACTCCCACCATGGATTTAGAATGAGATCCAGAGACAGAAGGTTAATGTATTTCAGCCAGCGGTTGGTGAGTCCTATAAAAAGCTTCACAGCAGCTCATTATGAATTGATGTGCTTTCAGGAAACACACACACGCGCTCTAAATCATTGCTGTATTTGCGGCTTGTCAAATTGTGCATGTGAGTTGAAATAGCAACAGAAACCCACACAGTTTCTCTTTCTCATGTGGTGTGATGCCCTGTCTGTGCCAAGTGCAGACTCACAGAAGTTGCCCTTATGCTGCGAAGGTAGCATGACATCATTGCATGTGCCCACTTGAATGTAATTAGTGGACAGCCAGCGCCCTTACCACATAAACGTATAGACAGAGCAACAGGCCGCTTGCCTGCTGCTCCAGCTCTTTACAGCTGCTTTATAGTTCAATATTTCTCCCTGACCTACATTTTCATACAGCTGGTCTTGAGTGTCTCACCTCTGCAAAAGCAATCGTGGTCTCGCAATCTTCCAAGGTTATCCGGATGCAGCCGGCCCACTCACACAATTAGAGGGCTGAAAGTGTTTGTTGATGACAAAGTGGTTGTAAAACAGGTTGCAAGCAGCCAGAGGACAGAGAGCAGAGATCCTGGCTGATAAGAGAGAATGAAATATATTTTTCATATTCAAATGTCACGTTCACTCTTACCTTGAACAAATACTCAGGTGTTTAACAGACATGTGTGAGTCAGAGAAAAGAGGTGACACATTAAAAAAAAATGTCTGGCAGTCACAGATGTGTGTTGCTGTTCGTATTAAATGCTTGCCTTCATGCCTTCGCCATTTAACACGCTTTTTAGAAAGGGACGGAAGCAGTTTTATTTTTCAATGAAGGCATTATTAAAAAGTGTATCTTTAAAGAGTTGAAGGTAAAGCATATTAACCATGTAAATCAACTTATATTATGTGTACAAAGACAATAAAAACAACAAAATTGATGCTTAAGGCTGCACCAGATGATTATTTTCTTATTGAGTAATCTGCCGAACATTCTCCTGATATATAAAATACTGAAAAATAGTGATAAATGCACATCACATTTTCTTGTTTTGTTTGCACAACAGCTCAAAACCCAAAGATCTTCATTTAACCATCACATGAGACAAAGGAAGATAAATCTTCAGTATTGAGAAGCAGGAAATGTTTCACATTTTGGCTTCAAAATGGACCGAAACAACTCATCGACCATCATAACAGTTGCAGATGAATTTTCTGCTGATCTAATAATTGATTAATGGACAAATCTTTTCAGCCCTGCTGCTGTTAGCTACAAAGTGTTGCAGGATTCAGTCGTAAAATGCGGAAATGAGTTAGCATTTCTGCACTACTGGTTCCCTTGTCTCAAAGTCAGTGTTTTTTTCAATGGTTTTTTAGTTTGATGCCTGAAATAAGGTCTGTGGTTAACACAAGTTGAAGATACTGAAGATACATGGGTGACATGACACTGTCATGAACTTGTCATAAACATTATGTTTATGCCATAAACGTTCATGACTGCTATCATTAAGTGTCATTTGGTTTTTGTAATGCCAAGTTGACATTGTTTGGGTTGATTATGACAACTTGACATTAACTGGGATGACATTACCAGAAGATGTCTTTGTCATAACAACTTGACATTAACAAGAAATGCACCTCTTTTTTTGTGTTTATGACAAGTTGACATAATGATTTTTATTGTTATGACAAAGACATCTTCTGGTAATGTCATCCTGGTTAATGTCAAGTTGTCATAATAAGGACATCCCAAACAAATTTAATGTCAACTTGTCATGACAAAGACAACCTCTGGTAATGTCACTATAGTTAATGTCACGTTGTCATAATCAAGACAACCCAAACAATGTCAACTTGTCATTACAAAAACCGAATGACACTTAATGACAGCAGGTATAAACGTTTATGACATGTACATTATGTTTATGACAAGTTCATGACAGTGTCATGTCATAGTTATGACAGTGTTATGTCACCCTTGTAGATACTTTCACGTAAAGTGTTTCCGATTCTTTATTCACGTGACATATTTACTGAAGTAACACCTTGAATGCAGCCCTGTGATAGCCTGGCGACCTGTCCAGGGTGTACCCTGCCTCTCGCCCGATGTCAGCTGGGATAGGCTCCAGCCCCCCCGCGACCCTCAAGAGGATGAAGTGGTTAGAAGATGAATGAATGAACACCTTGAATGCATGTAGCTGCATTCAAGGTGTTACGTCATCTGCAGCTAACTACTAACAGAAAACTTAAAGTATCAAAACCAAAAATACTCACGATGCAAGACGGCCCCCTCCAAAATGTGACATGATTCTATGTACAATTATGTTGCTTGTGTATTAATACTGACGTGTCAATTTGGGGACTTTTTTAAAGATGATTTTTTTTTTTTTTTTTGGCTTTTTTGGACAGGATAGCTTAAGTGTGTGTGGGGGAGGCATGGGTTAGATATAAAACAGATGACAGTTTGATAATGTCATGCTTTATCAAACTGTCATCTGTTTTATATCTAAAATCTTAATCTGCAAAATGACTTGTAACTATGACTGTCAACTAAATATAATAAAGTAAAAGGTACAATGTTTTCCTCTCACATGTAGAGAAGTCATAGTAGCAAGTAGCATAAAATCATAATACTTAAGTGAAGCACAGGTACCATAAAACTATATGGTACTTGAGTAAATCTACGTTCTACTGCTGTATACAAGTATTCTGCAGGTTCAGTGAACCTAAAGTGTTCACTGTGTTCTTGGTACCTTCCGTTCTCTGCAGTGATGCCCTGTAAACACATGGAAAAACCCTCCATCAAGACAAATCACATTAGATTTAAATGAGAAACCTGCTCCAATTACAGTTTACATTCACTTAACCATCGTCAAACACAGATACAAATGAACGTGGCGGTCACTGCCTGGTCTGACACAGAAACACAGAAGCGGAGGAGCAGAGTTTCCTAATTATCAGCTGGTGGAACGCAGCCGCAGGCCATCGGTGTACCAGCCCATCACTAGTGCCAGGCAGACACACAGCTTCATTTTGACACACACCAGAAAATCTGTTCGTCTATAATGCATGAGGAAAGCACCAGAGCCGTTAGTTAGTGTGCCTGGATCCGATTACACCAGCAGCACTAAGATGTCAGAGGGGTTGAAATCAGAGCACAGAGGGACAGTGACCTTCTCTCCGCTGTGGAAACATAAAAAACAAATCTCTAGGAATAGTAGCAGAGAGCAACATGTCCCAGCATGTCCTCAGATCATAATTAGACACTTTACGTAGACAGCACATCAGCACTTGGGGCCAGTGAGGAGGAGCTGGATGCAACACTACTATTTGCAGTAAGGTGTGTCATTAACACGATGCTCAACTACAGATGTGACAGTTGGGGGTCATTATATGCACAACACAGGATTAGAGGTGCAGCACGTCTTATACAGTAAAGTGAACTTCATTGGCCTTTTTTGAGGGGAAGAAATGGATGATGTATTTTGACCCCGAGCTTCACAGGCAGACAGTGACCACCTGTGACTTCACCAGGATGCTGTGAATGTGGGACAGACAGTGAGAGACAGAGAGTGAGAAAAAAAATCCATTAATGTGCCAGCCCCAGCTCTCATTAGTCTGAATCTGACAGCTGTCCTCCAGGAGTGGTTTGTGTACGTGTGTGTGTGTGTGTGTGTGTGTGTGTGTGTCTATGCATGCAAGTCCACTAGGTGTGTAGGTACGTGTCATTTTCATGCTCAACTGTTTCACGAAGCATTTCATGTGAAGCGCTCTCTGAGGTGCTGCTCCGGCTGAAGTGGAGAACAGATGCATCATCAGGCAAAGACAGACACGCTTTCATAAATTATTTAGAAAGTGCATCTTTTTAAAAGCGACTGTGTCTGTGAAACATTCAGATAGATGCCAGTGGTTTTATGCACTGGTTGCTGGTAAATTGGATTATGTAATCTAAAATGAGCAACTCAGATGAAAAATAAATTTGTAGACAAAGAGTCTACAGATGCGCTGAAAGCTCTGTGAGGGTTTACTGAGGTACAGCTGTGCTTTGAGCTAAATGCTAACATTAACATGCTAACATGCTCAGAATGATCATTTTAACATACTTATGTTTAGCAGCCAATGTGTGCCAATCTAAGGCTGATGGGGATGTTATTTGTTTTGCAGATGTTTTGTCATAAATTAAGGTATTGGACAAATATATTTTTTATCTGATGATTTCGTGAGCTGAGTGTGCAGCTAAGTGTGAAGTAGTTGGGATGAGAGTCAGCACCTCCAAATCTGAGGCCATGGTTCTCTGCCCGAAACCAGTGGATTGCCCCCTCTGGGTTAGGAAGAGAGTTACTGCCTCAAGCAAAGAAGTTCAAGTATCTTGGGGTCTTGTTTACGAGTGAGGGTAGAATGGAGCATGAGATGGATCAGTAGTTTGGTGCAGTGTCTGCAGTGATGCGGGCGCTGCGCCAGACCATCATGGTGAAGAGGGAGCTGAGCCGGAAGGTAAAGCTTTTGATTTACTGGTCCATCTATGTCCCAACCCTCACCTACGGTCATGAGTTGTGGGAAGCGACCGAAAGAACGAGATCACAGATACAAGCGGCCGAAATGAGTGTCCTCCGTGTGGTGGATGGGCTCAGAGATAGGATAAGGAGATGGGACATCCAGAGGGAGCTCAGAGTAGAGCCGCTGCTCCTTTGTGTCGAATGGGGTCAGTTGCCTCCTGGGCACCTCATGTTAGAGGTGTTCCGGGCATGTCCCACTGGTAGGAGGCCCGAGGCAGACCCAGAACATGCTGGAGGGATTACATATCCCGTCTGGCCTAGAAACACCTTGGGGTCCCTCAGGAGGAGCTGGAAAGAGTGGCTGAGGAGAGGGATGTCTGGGGGGGTTTGCTTGGCCTGCTGCCCCCGCGACCCAGCCCCGGATAAACGGATGAAAATGGATGCATTGATGGCTGAAGATGAAAAGTCAGGAGATCAGCAGAGTTATTATAATTTATCCAAAGGAGGACATGAATGTGTGGACCATATTTCATAACAATCCATCCAATAGTTGTCGAAATATGTAATATCTGACAGAAAACCATCAACGTCAACATCATGGTGGAAAAGGAGAGGAAAAGTGAAGGCATCACGATAGTCAATAGGATTCTTCTTCTGGGGACCGTGAATGTCTGTATGAAATGTATAATCATCATGTACGATAATGAAAAAAAAAAAAGTAACACACACACACTAAGGGTTGTAGTGAGGTGGTGATCACTGGAAGCACATTTGAAAGTAAGAAAAAAGGATTGCACACATTCCAGCCTGGTTGCCAGAAAGAAAATGTTCAGATTATATGCTTTTGCAAACTAGAATAATGTTTCATTTGCACGCTTCATACCGGTAAACTGATTTTTGTCACTGGGAGGTGGAGGGGATGTGGATAGCAGATCACCTAAAGTAAGCGAGACCACTGCAGACAACCTTTCAAACCAACACCACCAGCTGTGATTTGGCAACTCTTCACTGTGTTTCCAAAAAGACTAAGTGGCACCAAACCTTTGTGTTTTTCATCAACCCCTCCCTGCTTTTCAAGCGGCTTTTGTGCCACCAAACGTGAGTGTTTTAAGCCAAATCTTGAGTTTTGCCTATCCATAATAACCAAATAATATTTGTGCCTAAACCTGACCACACCTTTACCACAGCGTTGTTGAGAGATGGAACGTTTCAAGGATCCACTTCAAAATAACTTACAAACATAACATATCAGCAGTTTGCAAAAATGTGCAATACAAACTTTTTTTTTTCTGGCAACTGGGTTGTATATTCAGACGATGTTTCGGTCTTCAGGCCTTCTTTAAAATCATTCAATCATCCTTGATTTTGAAAAAGGCCCAAGGCCATTTATACAAAATGTTGTGCTAATCCATTTGGTAGATATTGTGATATTTCACAGGATAAGGAAACTTTAACCTGCCCATAGAGCTGAATGAAAAGTCAGGTGATCCCCAACATCATTAAGACTCATCCTCTGAGCACTGTTAATGTCTGTTCAACATTTCATGGCAGTCTATTCAGTATATTTCAGTCTGGGTTGAAGTGGTGGACCAAGCGAAATCCTTAAAGCCACACAGCCAGCATGGCTTAAAATCAGGGAAGAAGCGAGAAGCATAACAAATGTATGAGATAAAAAGGTTTTATGAGACTCAGTGTTAGCTTCCCTCAGCTCGGATCATAACCTCTCCTTCCCCAGTTCACCACATACACAGTTACAGGTACTTACGGAATATTTCATCACTGTGCACTCAGCCGTCATTCAGCCTCAGACAAGAGTCCAGCCTACAATTTCCCCCGTGAATCATACATGCTGAGTGTCTCACAAGACACTTCTCGGTTGGTCTCCATACAGTCTGCTCATGTAATGAGCCGTGTCTGTGTCTATGGACTGAGCCCCATGTGGCCTTGAAACTCTAGATCTCCCAGTGTCCCATTCAGCCTCCGCTGCTCTTGTTTTCCACTTGCTCCGACACAAAAGCTTTGCCCCTGGAGAGCCATAGATTTCAGCAGGGTTATTTCGGTCTTTCCGTTCACAGGGAGGAAATGGAATAATAACAGAGGGGAGAGAGAAAATCACGGGGTGACCCTCGGACAGACTTACCGTCTGAGCAGAGTGCGGAATCCAAAATGGGATTTGTGAGGCTTTTTTGTGTTTTTAACAAGATACCCATCAGCATGTTGTGTAGGGGGGACTTGAGATATGTCTATGCCCCCAAAACACTTTTGCTTTTCATTGTTCAGTGGCAAAGGCGAAGTGAGAGAAGGTTTTGAGCGACTTTATTCCAGAGATACTGTGGCCTACTTTCCAGAACTGTCCACATGTGAGGAAACTTTGGTGAAATCCACATGTGTATTTTTCCTGTTTCAAATCCAGACAGGAAACAGATGCAATGTCCAACACCAGAGTTCTTTGGCATGTCCCATAGGATACACATGTTTCTGTGAGCACGTGTGTGTGTTTGTAGGTGCTTTTGTTTGCTAACAGGAAGGCTTGGGGCACCGGGCTGGATCTGAGGGGCTAAAATGCAGATATAACCCCAGTCTGAGGAAAACCTGACACGAAAAGGGCAAAGGTTTTCACCACTATAAAAACATCTTGTTATGTTTACCTCCTTGCAGCTAGCTGTGGTTTTATGGTTGTCTCTTATCTTAGCACATGACCGTTTATGATCCAAGCTGTGAAAGCTGCACTTTGTGCTGAGGGTGTTTATGTTTTGAGACTTGTCAATAGTTTATGCATCAGTGACGGTCCTCTGTGTTGAACACTGTGGCATATTTACTGAGACACTCCTGCAGCTCAGAGACATTGATTAGACTAATCAAATCTCAATTTTCCATCAAGCCACATGACCTATAACAGACAGACCTTGTCACTGATAGATACATCCTGACCACTGCATTCAGATCAGTGCTGTGCAGGGCATTGTGCTAGCTGTGCACGTTTGTGCGCCGGTCTTCGATTCATAGCATTTTGCCAGCAGGTCATCACTCGACATCCATGGATAGGAGTCCCACTGACAGCCCGACTAAAAGCGTATCAATGGACGGCTGGGTCGACTGAGTGCAGTCACCTTTGCTTGTAGAAAATACAGTTTTCCCATCCATTGACTATCTTATTACTTTGGTCAAGTGAAATCTTTAGAGTGGACTGACAAGATAATGGTGTCATAACAAGAATGACATGATGCTTATATATACAGTACAGGGCCTGGGTCTTCAATGGGGGTCCACGACCCCAACAGGGTCCTCAGACTGCAGGAGGACAGAAAAATTATTGTTTGGTAAACTGGGTTTTAATTTTTGTTTGTTTCTTTAGATTTAGTTTTTTTAAATTAGAATATGTCAGAAGATGCACATTAACATGAATTGAACATATTATTAGCAAAGATAAATTCCATAGTAGCCAAAATGACCTGGCCCAGAATCAGCCTGAAGTCAGCATGCTGGATGAAATTAGCTGGGCTGGGTCCACTTGCCTGACTCGGCTGAGACTCGGTATAAATGACGCCCCAAAAACGGGCAAAATCAGCTGGCCTGATTCCAGCTGCCATCACTGCCAACACTTGGCCTGTATCAGACATGACCTGGCCCAGCATCAGCCCAAACTTGGGATGCCGGATGAAATTAGCCGGGCCAGATCTGGTTGACGCCCCAGAATCCGGCCAAATAGGCTAACTGTTACTCATGAATCCTTGAGCAGTCATGTTAGCTAGCTAACGCTAAATCACTGTCCGTGACAGGAGGGCACCCAGTTGCTGGTTTATTAGGTACACCAAGCAAAAACCAATACAGTTTAATACTTGCACAACAGTTATGCAATAAATCCTATTTTCATCACAGTAATAATGTTCAGCTTTTAGTTGAAACTGTTTTAGATTCAACTTTATGGTCATTTTGAAGGCTGTAGTTTGCGCTGCTGTAGAAATGTGCTTTTACCACTTAGTTCACCTCATTTATATCAACGAGGATGGAAAATGTTGTATGATGTAGGATACAATGATATATATAAAATGCAATATAGGTCTGGTGCTGTACAGGTGCATCATTTCTGGGGTTTTTGGGTTTTCTACTGAAAACAGAAAAAGGAAAAGTGTTTATGATTCATAGGAGAGGATTGCAGATTTCAATTAGCTGAAACTTTTGTGCTAAGAGTGAACTCTCGGTTAGAATTCCTTCAGTGTTCAAGAGGTTTTTAATATGAGCTGAACTGTCCGCAAAGGTTTCTTTCTCTCCAAAACAAACAGACCGGGTTATTTTAAATGGTAAAAACACTGAGCACAGTTTCACGTAACAAATCAGTGTTTCTCCAATGCTGTTTGGCTCATCGCAGACAGGCTGCTCAACCAGCACCTTCTAACGTGTGCTCACCCTTTTTCTCTGATAAAATAAGATCCAGATGTTTCAGAGGTTTTCACCAGGAGCTGAAATATCTGCAGAGGACCCATTGATTTAAACAGGTAAACACACTGAATAAAGCAGTCTCACGCTCATCACAGACACAAAACGTGAATGGCCCTTTCTAGAGCCCATATTTATGTCCATTTGGGGCTACTGTAGAAACATGGTAGTGCAACATTGTGTCTACTCTACTTTGTAGAGAAGGACCCGCTCCGTATGTAGATATAAACGGCTCATTGTAAGGTAACAAAAACACAATGATTCTTACATTCAGGTGATTATACACCAACAACCATATTTATATTTCATTTCTGCCAGTATACCCTACCAAGTCCCACACACTGAACCTTTAACCTTTACTTTGAGTGTTTGAAAGAAGATTTGCTCTGTCAAATCATTTCAGTATGCCCTGCTCATGGGTACTTTCTAAACGCTTGCCTTTAGTTTGACATCCACGCTCACATGTCTGACGTTATTGATGCCCAGGTTTGACCTCTTTACCCTGATCAGGAGGTTCCAGAGATAAACATCAGAAGAACAGCAGCATTCAGAGCTGTGTGTCTGTGTATCGCTGCTTCAGGCAGACAGTTCAAACCACGCGTCTCCCTGCGCGGGGAATGTAAACAAAACTGAGTCTTTTGTTCACGGAAATCCCAGAAATGTTTATCGGATGTTGTTTTGTCTAAGAGCCACTCCCTAGAATCTCTAAAATGAAACATAAAACCCAACATGCTGTGGGTGACTGAATCTCAGCTGACAGTGTGTATGATTCACTGTAGCCTCTGATGTTGGCAATCACATAAGTCACGTAAGGAGTCAACCTAATTAGCTCATACTCTGCATGACTGACTGACAGGACAATGGCTGACGGTGTGGTGGTGGTTCAGACAGGTTTAAATAAATATTTTCAAACAGAGGAGAGCTGTAATTTTCGCAGATGAAACAGAGGACAAAGTAAACTGTTTGTGACACATTCAGGCCTCTGACAGATCTGAGCAGACTGGTAGGGTGAAGGCTGTGTGCCAGCATGTTCCCCCCCTGCAGGTTCGTACTGTACTTGACACTGATGTGGTGTGTGAAACTGTCAACACCCACAACCGTGCTGCACAAACCAAATCACTGCTGAGGTACACAAAACAGACCATGCAACACGGCAACATCAGTAGACTTAATATGACATTTATGTCGTCTTTATTTTGTTTTTTCCAATTACAGTGTGATGATTGTGATCTCCTGTCTTGTACCTGAAGCTACTGTGGGCTTTTTTGATTTTTAAACTGGGGACATCATGTTTCCCTAACAAGTGCTGTGTCTGCCCAATGTGATCTTATCCCTATTTGTCCAACCTCATCACATATCGATGTTTGGTCATGGACCTTCAACATCCAGATACAACATGAAAGTTACCCTGGGTGCGTTGGTTGTTGATGTTCTGGGACGCTGCGTCAAGTTCTGCCTGTTACATGCATCATCTTCTTTCAAGATACACTTCCGTTTTCACAGGAAATTTACCGTCTCTTTCAAAATAAACTCACTATGCCAGTACAGCAACACGAACTGATGTTTATTTACCTCCAACAACTAATATGGTTGGGTTTAGACGACTGAAAAGAACTGGTTAAGTTTCGGAAAATAGAACAGGCTTCGGTTTTATACACCGCTCTCCTAGGTGAAAGTCGCAGCCTTAACTTTCGTTCTTGTCCTGACACGTTTCCTCCTGACACTGCCGAGCACCATTAAAGTATAATGGCGACCGGCTGCGTACCATGCCAACGTTAAAGGATGGCTTTTTTCTTCAGTGTCTGACACTGCAAGTCACTGCCCAAGCGCCAGATTTCGACGACTTTGGAGTGAGACCGGGTTGGCCAGAGGCAGCCTTTTGCAATTTATCTTGACGTGGTGGTCAGCCCTGAGGAAGGCTGGCTTTCAAGGTTAAGGCAACAAAACTTCTTGGTTATGCTTCGGGAGAAGATTGTGGATGTCGACTTTGTGTGGCACAGACACGGCTGGAAAGGCAGCAGTGTATCGCCAAAAACACGCCTGGCTTTGAGTGGCACAAACACTGCAACTGATGTTGTTTATTGGTCTTGAACACCGGCCTCCGGGTTTGTTAGACCTATCCATCTCCATTTCAGCCAACACTGAGCAGACTTTCACACTCTTTAAACTACTTGCTCTGAGGTGGAAGAGAGATGTCTTCTGTTAGGTTGATCTGGGAGGATGTGCTGGAGATGGGGCAGAGGGAAACTCAAAGTGGGGGTTCAGGCTCAGGCGTTTTTTCCACCCAAGCTGATTACAGGCCCCCAGACGATACCTAGAATGAGACATGGGAGACTGAATAAGAAGATATGAGGGGAGAAGGGAGGAGAGGGTGAAGGAATGTTGGTTTGATGATGGATAAAGGGATGGGAAAGGGAGGGTCGATCGAGGAATCTGAGACAAACAGAGCAGGATGGGTTGATCAGATATAAGTAGGCTTGGCAGGTAATTAGAGGTGTGGTTAAGGTGTGGCCCTGCTCGTGAACCTAAGTTTACAAATTGAATTAATTAAATTGGATTATAATTTTAGAAGCCAAGACTACAAAGCTAAAACAACAACAACAAATGAGATATATTTCATATTTAAAAAGGTTTTAGATTAAAATAAAGGAACTTGATTCTTAATTCTTGAAAAACACAGCACATTATCCCTTCACAATCTTTTCTTCTGCTATGAGAAGCCATGTTTTCAGTCACCAGCAGCCCTGTGCTGCATCACACCACATCAGCGGTGTCAACCTTTTCCCAACCATGTGTGGCTGCCTGTTTGGGATTTAGCCAGATGGCAGCTCATCTCTTCCAAGCCTCTTAAAGCCTCTTAAGACACAGCCCATGAGCTCCAGGAAACAACAGAGCAACCTTGCTGGACTTCCACTGCCAGACTGTAATCTCACCCCCTCCTAACACGCTGTCTCCATGGAATTAGCATGTCATTGGGTCTCATGAGCCACACACCGTCTAGGAAATGCACAGTGGACGTAGCAACAGCTTACCTGAAGCCAAAACCTTAAAGAGGCAGTGTGTGTTTGATTTTCTGTTTACTGCTGCTCAGCGCCAGTTTTATGGTTTTTCTTCAGCTTCTTCACCGACAGCTGAGTTCAGTCAGGGTTGTTATTGCATGTCATGCCAACTGCAAAGTTTTTCTTCATTTTATCCCCCCTGTCGCTGCTGCCAAGAACATAAAACACATCACTTCCTGTTCACCAGGGGATTTTTCCTGTGAAAGAGCTACCTTACACTGTATGCTTACACCAGCAAGTTTTCATGAAACGGGTGGACTTTGTGTTGCATTAACCGGCTGCAGAGAGCAGATCTTTCTTTATAAAAACATTGATTCTGAGATTTAGTGTGTTGCTGTATTAGAGGGCAAACTCAGCAGTTATCATTTGGAAATCTCTCCCAAAGTGTGTCAGTTTATATCTGTGGGCTTATTCCAAATGCCTCTAGTTTATCTGTCTTGGGTTCTTTATTTGGTGCCAAATAGCCACTGGGCACAAAATGAAATACCATTATAACACAGAATGTAATGTTCTGTATATGATTGATGCCACACCCAGATGATTAAAAGCACAATTGTGTACTAAAACACACACACATATGGTCTGACTCAAGGATGCATGAAAGCAATCCTTCATACTGGACAGCTGAGTGTATTCCCACACAGAGCACAGATACAGAACAATAAAATACACAGAAATGGACAAACTAAAACAAGATGCCACCTCTGTATCACATATGAAATGCTCCTAACCCCAAGTTGGGGCGGGAGGAGGGGGGGCATTGTTTTTCTGTCTTACAGGAATGAAACTCTGCAGTCAATTGTTTCACAGAACAGACAAACTCAATCAAAACAACATTGTTGAGCTGAAAGATGACACTCAGATTTCTTCAAAAGCTTGCGTGTGCTCCCTTGTACACTGAGCTATGTGCATGTATGTGAAAATATGTGATAACGAACATGCCGATGACATTCTTGTAGCGACCTTTGACCTTCCTCTGACTGTCTTTTCTTGTTTTTGTGTCGGGCCCACGCAGATGACTCACGTTTGTTCCCGCAGCTCCTGAATGTTGAGGTCAAAGAGAAATATTCTTGAAT